>NW_025533466.1:772500-942500 GCF_020615455.1 Coregonus clupeaformis
CCCTATAACCTCCCACCCATTTTACCAGACAAGGCCCGCCTCAGCACAGCTCTACCAGATCACATCATCATCTTACATATGCTGAGAGTTTGGAGCTTCGCCAGCCACACTGCCCTCCACACCACCCTCCTCAATTCCCCCCACAACCTCCCTCCCAGGCTAGTTTTGGATACCCTTCTACTCCCATCCCCAGGACAGGCCTGGGACACTCCTGCCCCCCATGGCAGCCCCAACCCTGCAACAGGAGACACACCACAAGACCTCCTGTGCACAACCAGAATGGAGCATTGGCAGCAGCTCTGGTCCCCTGCAGCAGCTCCCCTCCTTTGGCGGGAGCTTCATCCGGGTGGACTGAGCTCTGCCAACACTGCTCTCCTAGTTCTCGCCCCAGCCTCTGCATCCAGCAACTTGAAGGAGGTCTGACAAATGTTCAGTCTGCTCTGCTCTCACGTGGTTGGCCAGGGACCTTGGCAAAGTCTCAGCTCACTCAACAAATAGCTGCAGATGACCCTATTCCTGTCAGCTCTTATGGGAATGAGCTTAATGCCCACTCTGACTTTAAATATTCTAGGGGCTTGGGCTAATGCACCTAAATGTGCTAAGTATTATTTAAAAAATGGATACAATTGACATTTGGGTACAGGACTCATGTCCTGACATTCTGGTTCTCTCGGAAACATGGTTAAATGGTTCTGTTTCTGATAAAGACGTTGAAGTAAATTATTACAATGTATTTAGATGTGACAGATTACAGAAAAGGGGAGGAGTGGCCATATATGTCAAATCCAATTTCATGGCATCCTAATCTTTAAATATTTCTGTTCCCAAGAAATTTGAGCTCCTGGTTGTAGATGTGTCCATAAACCAGAATACACATTTATTTGTTGCTGGGATTTACCGCCACCTGCTGCCATGGTGAATGATATTTGTGCTGTTATCTGAGTGTTTAACACCTTTTCTGTCCTCGGAGTTGGTCATTTTAGGGGATATTAATCTGGATTTGCTATCCTCTGCCTCAGATCAATTTAAGAGTATATGCATTTATTTTAATCTGACTCAATTATTTTCAAACCCACACAGCTAAATGTGAAAAATCCTGTTAACTCTTCATGAATTGATTTAATTCTTACTAATAACCCACATAAATATTTGTCTAGTGGAGTATTTGCATATGATCTCAGTGATCATTGTCCCATAGTATGTATTAGAGATACCAAACAGAAAAATACTAATCCTCGTTTAATTAAGAAGATACATTTTAAAACATTTTCTGCTCAAGGGTTTTTACATGACATGTTCTACTCTAATTTAGCCACAGTCTCCTGTCTTCCTGACCCTGAGTTGGCGCTTGAAAATGTATCCTCCATATTCTTTCCTCTGACAGATAAACATGCCCCTTTTAAACAACTCAGTCAAAGATAGATTGAACCCTTGGTTTTCTTCGGAATTATCTGAGCTCATTCAGAGAAATCAGGCCTGGGCCAAAGCAAGGAAAACTGACTGTGTGGTGGACTGGCAATCTTTCAGACAATTGAGAAACAGATGTACACTGCTCAAAAAAATTAAGGGAACACTAAAATAACACATCCTAGATCTGAATGAATGAAATAAACTTATTAAATACTTTTTTCTTTACATAGTTGAATGTGCTGACAACAAAATCACACAAAAATGATCAATGGAAATCAAATTTATCAACCCATGGAGGTCTGGATTTGGAGTCACCCTCAAAATTAAAGTAGAAAACCACACTACAGGCTGATCCAACTTTGATGTAATGTCCTTAAAACAAGTCAAAATGAGGTTCAGTAGTGTGTGAGGCCTCCACGTGCCTGTATGACCTCCCTACAACGCCTGGGCATGCTCCTGATGAGGTGGCGGATGGTCTCCTGAGGGATCTCCTCCCAGACCTGGACTAAAGCATCCGCCAACTCCTGGACAGTCTGTGGTGCAACGTGGCGTTGGTGGATGGAGCGAGACATGATGTCCCAGATTCAGGTCTGGGGAACGGGCAGGCCAGTCCATAGCATCAATGCCTTCCTCTTGCAGGAACTGCTGACACACTCCAGCCACATGAGGTCTAGCATTGTCTTGCATTAGGAGGAACCCAGGGCCAACCGCACCAGCATATGGTCTCACAAGGGGTCTGAGGATCTCATCTCGGTACCTAATGGCAGTCAGGCTACCTCTGGCGAGCACATGGAGGGCTGTGCGGCCCCCCAAAGAAATGCCACCCCGCACCATGACTGACCCACCGCCAAACCGGTCATGCTGGAGGATGTTGCAGGCAGCAGAACGTTCTCCACGGCGTCTCCAGACTCTGTCACGTCTGTCACATGTGCTCAGTGTGAACCTGCTTTCATCTGTGAAGAGCACAGGGCGCCAGTGGCGAATTTGCCAATCTTGGTGTTCTCTGGCAAATGCCAAACGTCCTGCACGGTGTTGGGCTGTAAGCACAACCCCCACCTGTGGACGTCGGGCCCTCATACCACCCTCATGGAGTCTGTTTCTGACCGTTTGAGCAGACACATGCACATTTGTGGCCTGCTGGAGGTCATTTTGCAGGGCTCTGGCAGTGCTCCTCCTTGCACAAAGGCGGAGGTAGCAGTCCTGCTGCTGGGTTGTTGCCCTCCTACGGCCTCCTCCACGTCTCCTGATGTACTGGCCTGTCTCCTGGTAGCGCCTCCATGCTCTGGACACTACGCTGACAGACACAGCAAACCTTCTTGCCACAGCTCGCATTGATGTGCCATCCTGGATGAGCTGCACTACCTGAGCCACTTGTGTGGGTTGTAGACTCCGTCTCATGCTACCACTAGAGTGAAAGCACCGCCAGCATTCAAAAGTGACCAAAACATCAGCCAGGAAGCATAGGAACTGAGAAGTGGTCTGTGGTCACCACCTGCAAAACCAGTCCTTTATTGGGGGTGTCTTGCTAATTGCCTATAATTTCCACCTGTTGTCTATTCCATTTGCACAACAGCATGTGAAATGTATTGTCAATCAGTGTTGCTTCCTAAGTGGACAGTTTGATTTCACAGAAGTGTGATTGACTTGGAGTTACATTGTGTTGTTTAAGTGTTCCCTTTATTTTTTTGAGCAGTGTACTATCTCGATTAAGAAAGCTAAATCAAGCTACTTTTTAAGCTCTATCTCTGACTGCTGGTGATCTTTTAAAATGTTGGAAAACAGTAAATACACTGAAGTGTGCAAATTCATTTTCTTCACTGCCTAAGCAAGTTCTGTCTGACTCTGGCATCATAACTGAGAACAATGAGATAAGTGATGCTTTTAATCATAATTGTATCTCGGCAGGCTTTTTATTTGAGAGATACCCTGGTCAATCAATCGACTGCTCTTCCCTCTGCCAGCCTCTAGCTGAGTCGACGGTTAACCCGTCAACTTCTAGTGAATCTTTGTTTTCATTTCAACAATTTACTATCTGTGATGTGCTAGATGCCTTGCTTAAGATTGATGTAAAAAAAAAATCCACTGGAGCTGATATGCTTGATCAATTTTTGCTGCAGCTCTCTGCCCCCGATTGCTGAATCATTAACCCATATGTTTTACTTGATGATTATATCTGATACTATCCCCAAGGTTTGGAAGGCAGCCCATGTACTCCCCCTTCACATAGGTGGTGACCGTTGTGACCTAAATAGTTATCTGCCTATTTCTAAACTTTCTTGCCTAGCTAAAATATTAGAATCCTTGATTAATTCTAAGCTAATATCTTTCTTATCTTTTAACTGTATTCTAAATGTACATCAGTCGGGTTTTAGACTAGGTCATAGCACTATCTCTGCTGCATCCCTAGTTATAAATGATGTGGTTAACTGTATGGAGAAAAGGCAACATTGTGCTTCCCTCTTCATTCACCTGTCAAAGGCTTTCAATACTGTTGATCACTCACTACTAATTCAGAGGCTTTCATCAATTGGCCTAGACCAGGCTGCATGTAACTGGTTTAAAAATAACTTGACAGATAGAACTCAATATACTGTATATCTACTGATGGTGTTAAATCAGGTTTCCTGGATATTACGAAAGGTGTCCTGCAGGGGTCAATTCTGGGTTCTGTACTTTTTACTGTTTACATTAACAATACAGACTTGTCTGTAAAAAAATGTAACCTGCACTTGTATGCTGATGATACTACTGTATGCTATTGCCTAATGTAAAATATATTTTGGAATATATAAAGTATAATTGTTGGAGATTACTAATGTTGCTGTCCCCACTACAACAACAAAATACTTAAATACATGTAATTTTGTCCTTGAAACAGTTAATTGAAATACTGTAGAATTCCATTCATTCCTATGGAAGACTGACTGCCTACTGGGAAGTGCAAATATGGCCGACCGGTGGCTTCAAAGCAACTCAATGGCCAATACATAATATCAGCAATCCAGGGTTCAAAAACATTTTGGTCAAAATGTGCTATATCATAAAAATTTATGAAAACAAAGATGTGCTTTTTGGTCTTAATTTAAGTTTAGGGTCAGGTATAATGTTAGCACTGTGGTTAAGGTTAGGTTCAGATTTTAAGAAGATACATTGTAGAAATAGGCTTGGTTTAGCCATAATTATGACTTTGTGGCTGCGTTAACAGAGAAAAAGAGGCGAAGCGATAAATTTTACTCTGTCCACGAAAAATAAACCCACGAATTTACGAATTTTTGTACGGAGGTCAAGAGTGTCGAATTTGGTCAACAAAAAATGTAATTGTCAATTTGCTAAGTGAGGCTTATTTGATCAAATAGAAGTTTGGTAATGATTTGGTTGTTACGAATTCACTGATATAAGTGGACGCACGTGGCATTTCGGCAACTTTGGGAAAAAGTTGCCCGTTGTGATGCCTGTTGTCATAGAGATAGATAAAGGACTCATCATGGATATAATCCATTTTAAAATGGACATTGCCATTGCTGGCTTGCACCATTTTAAAGTAGTCAATGGGTGGAGATTACTATGAGTTGGGAGCAATCAGTCAATGAAGAAGAAAATATACTACTTTAAAATGGAGATAGCCTCAATGGAGCTGTCCATGTTGACGCAGATGCTTTAATTGCACAGATACAAACATGAGTGCTCTATATATCTCTATGGCCTGTTTTTCCACACGTGTATCTGCCCTCTCATTGGCTAGAATGGTCCCACCTTAAATCGCTTCCTCCTGCCTGCCTTCCATCTTTGAGGACGTATTTTGTCATTATTCGAGCGGTTTGTCGACTATCTTGTCAATATAATAGACAATATTTAGTGTTAACTAGTGACAACCAGAATGCAGAGACGAGAACCGAAAGGGGAAGGCCATATGTTGCTTAGCAACACTCCTCGGCGTCCTCTGGAGTTTGCAGTGGCTGCTGGGAATCTGAGGCCCGATTGAGTGACCGCCCTTTTTAGACGAACGAGAGTAGAGCAACGCTGCTGGAGTCGGGAGAGGGATATACGCAAAAACAACTAAATAAAGCTGCGGAACCTAACTTGAGGTATGTTTTTTGATGCATGAGGTGAAATACTTTGGCCAAATGAGGTCTAAATTGGAAAATGTCTCTGGAAAAAGTGTATTTTAATGCGCGATTTGATGACGTAATGGCGATGGTCAAACTCGAAATGGCGAGCCTTCACGGGCCGATTTCAAATGATTACCTAGCTAACGTTAACTTGCTGGCTAACGTTAACGGGATTCTTCGCTGATTTTTTCAACCCATTATGTATCACGTAGCGTTGGTATGATTAGATACACATTATGATTAAATGTATATCGTTAGTTTGATTTTGCGGCCCGAATTATAGCCAGAGTAGAGGCCTTCCGCTGCAACTAAGCTATTTAGCTAACTACCTGGTTAACACTGGTCGTGTTCGAGAGTATCACAACCGTGATGTATCATGGGTAAATTGTGACTGACGGACTAATCTACAAGAATATTGAGTAGTTATTTATGACTCAAGGTGATTTGTAGATCTGTCAGTCTCGCCTTTAAAGTAGACTGCAATGTCGAACGCGCTCACTGTCTGCCATTGGCCAACTTGATGCGGTTAGCACTGCTGTCAAACGCATGATTGGCTGAATTCGACGTCTTTCCTTTGCATTGGTAATATTCTATTGGATAATACATTAGATTGACGCGTTTTTCCCGCCTCGAACATCCTTGCGATAGTTCATGATGGCCCGTGCTATCCGGGGACGTGGTTAGGTAGCTAAATGGTGAGGGTAGGGACGTCCCAAGGACCCAAGATAGCACTGATAATGTAATGATGAGAAATCAGTCCAACATAGCGGTATTTTCCCTCAAATAAACCCACATTGGCAGATAATTATGAAAATATATATTCATTAGGCTACAAAATGCCCAATGATAAAATTGTATTGAAATCAAAATGTTAAAATCACAGTACTGTCCATCATATTGGTCATATTTAACAAAACAAATGTAACTGTACAAACACAGACCATTACTGGTGATGTGATCATCTGTACAGTGTGCCATCTTTGCATGGATTTCTTCCTTGTGCCGTGCCAGGTGAGGGGCTGAGCCATGGCGGATGAGGATGAGGTGGAGTGTGGCAGTGAGTTCCCAGCCCTCTATAAAGTCATGCTGGACAAACTGAATGAACAGAGACAGTTGGACCAGTTCACAGACATCACTCTCATAGTGGACGGTAAGCTCATCCTCAATGATGCTTGTTGTATTGCCGAAAGTGAAGGTGCAGCTTAAGATTGTTGACTTGAATGTTTTGTTCAGATAAATACATTTCTGTTTCAATATCATTGTGTTAAAGACAAGTGTCCACATTGTATGAAGTATTCTAGTTAATGATGTTCTGTGCTGTACTATTTATGGGCTCATCTTACTCTGGTCTTTTAGGGCACCATTTCAGGGCTCATAAGGCAGTGTTGGCAGCATGCAGTCAGTTCTTCCACAAGTTCTTCCAGGACTTCACACAGGAGCCACTAGTGGAGATTGAAGGTGTGTATTGCTCAGGGTTTCCATTAGCCGGCAATAAAAATAAAATAAAAAATAATTAAAAGCCTTTTTTTTTAAACATTTTTATATACAGTACCAGTCAAAGGTTCGTACACACCTACTCATTCAAGGGTTTTGCTTTATTTTTACTATTTTTTACATTGTAGAATAATAGTGAAGAAATCAAAACTATGAAATAACACATACGGAATCATGTAGTAACAAAAAAGTATTAAACAAATTAAAATATGTTTTATATTTGAGATTCTTCAAATAGCCACCCTTTGCCTTGATGACAGCTTTGCACACTCTTGGTGTCCAGTGTAGAAAATAGTAAAAATATAGAAAAACCCTGGAATGAGTAGGTGTGTCTAAATTTGACTGGTACTGTGTATATATATATATTTTTTTTATAAAGCATAAACTGTTGCTGGCCAAAATGACAGGGACCCCCAAAAAATATTAGCAAAATAATGCTTTTTATTCACTAATCAGCGAGGCCTATTGTCACGCGCACTGCCCAAATTGTGGGCTTCCCTAATAGGCATAGGCCTAGGAGCTTGTGATTTGGAACAATCCACAGCTATTTAAAACAATTAATAAACTAATGATCCTCGATTTCTGGTTATGTATTTTATTTATTTCTGTATAGACAGGAGTAATTATATAATTTTGGCAAATGTATTTCCATTTACTTCCCCATTGGACCCACCTCTGTGCCATGTTCTATTGGCCAGTAAATTCAAATCTTCCTGGTCACGTTGTCCGGCGCTGTTGAACCAATGACACATCGTCTGCCTGTCTGTCATATCAATCAAGAAAATAAACAATAGCAGAAAGAGCTCTATAGCCCCTGAGAAAAGCAAAAAACAAGACCCACATCCACTTTTGATAATAACTATAAGACTTATCACATGCTAACCCAGTGCACCCATCAATCCTCTGTGTTGTTTGTTCTGCAGGAGTGAGTAACTCAGCCTTCCGCCAGCTGATGGAGTTTACGTACACGGCTACACTTGCCGTCAGTGGGCCAGAGGAGGTCAACGACGTGTGGAAGGCAGCAGAGTACCTCCAGATGCAGGAGGCCATCAAGGCCCTCAACAACAGGTTAGCCTGCCATTAGAACATCTGGACCCCCTTACTACTAATATAGTCCCGTACTACCAATATAGGCTAGTCCCTTTTTGGTGTTGTCTTGTTTGGTTGTCATCTTTTTTTGTTAAATGGTATTTTATCCCAGTGTATTTGAACGCAGAGCACTTTGATGAAATAGAACCGTCTCTGTCTCCTTCTCCATAGGATGAGTGATGGCACTCCCTTCAGCCCGTCCCAGGCCCTGGCGGCAGGGAAGAGCAATGCCAAAAAGAGGAAGCCAGCTGAGACTTTTAGCATGATCACTGAGACTCTTCAGTCAGTGGTGGGGGAGCAGGTTAGAGGTCTACAATGACACATTATGCTTGAGTTATTATGACATAGAATTATGACCTGCATAAAGTGCTAAAAAGTGTCCCACAAGAGATGGCGCCAGAGAAGATGGCTGCCGTTTTACAGCCCTCTAACCAATTGTAATATTATGTGTGTTTTTTCGCGTTATTTGTAATTTATTCTGTACATAATGTTTCTGCCATTGTCTCTTATAACCAAAAATAGCTTCTGGATATCAGGACAGCGATTACTCACCTCGTATTGGACAAATATTTTTTCTTCAATGAGTCGGATGCGAAGGATATCCTACAGACACCCGACAAGGCCCAAATCCCTGTCATTCGCATGAGAAAGAGACGGAGATATCGTGGACGTAGGTCGGGGTGCCTTGAAAGGATCTGACGGCGAGCAAGTAAACTGCCTCTTCCATCAAGCCTATTAGCCAATCTTCAATCATTTGAATATACATTAGATTACCTAAGATTACGGCTATCCTACCAACGGGACATTTAAAAACTGTAATATCTTATGTTTCACCGAGTCGTGGCTGAACGACGACATGGACAACATACAGCTAGTGGGCTATACGCTACATCGGCAGGATAGAACGGCTGACTCCGGTAAGACAAGGGGTGGCGGTCTGTGTATATTTGTAAACAACAGCTGGTGCAGAAAATCAAATACTAAGGAAGTCTCAAGGTTTTGCTCGCCTGAGGTAGAGTATCTTATGATAAGCTGTAGACCACACTACTTACCAAGAGAGTTTTCATCTATATTTTTCATAGCTGTCTATTTACCACCACAAACCAATGCTGGCATTAAGATTGCACTCAATGAGCTATATAAGGCCATAACTAAACAGGAAAACGCTCATCTACAGGCAGCGCTCCTAGTGGCCGGGGACTTTAATGCAGGAAAACTTAAATCCGTTCTACCTAATTTCTACCAGCATGTTAAATGTGCACCAGAGGAAAAAAACTCTAGACCACCTTTACTCCACACACAGAGATGCATACAAAGCTCTCCCTCGCCCTCCATTTGGCAAATCTGACCAAAACTCTATCCTCCTGATTCCTGCTTATAAGCAAAAACTAAAGCAGGAAGCACCAGTGACTCGGTTAATAAAAGTGGTCAGATGACGCAGATGCTAAGCTACAGGACTGTTTTGCTAGCACAGACTGGAACATGTTCCGGGATTCTTCAGATAGCATTGAGGAGTACACCACATCAGTCACTGGCTTCATCAATAAGTGCATCGATGACGTCGTCCCCACAGTGACCGTAGGTACATACCCCAACCAGAAGCAATGGATTACAGGCAACATCCGCACTGAACTAAAGGGTAGAGCATCCACTTTTAAGGAGCGGGACTCTAACCTGGACGCTTATAAGAAATCCCGCTATGCCCTCCGACGAACCATCAAATAGGCAAAGAGTCTATACAGGACTAAGATTGAATCGTACTACACCGGCTCTGACGCTCGTCGGATGTGGCAGGACTTGACAACTATTACAGACTACAAAGGGAAGCACAGCCGCAAGCTGCCCAGTGACACAAGCCTACCAGATGAGCTAAACCACTTCTATGCTCACTTCGAGGCAAGCAACACTGAAGCATGCATGAGAGCACCAGCTGTTCCGGATGACTATGTGATCATGCCCTCCGTAGCCGATGTGAGTGAGACTTTTAAGCAGGTCAACATTCACAAGGCCGCAGAGCCAGACGGATTACCAGGACGTGTACTCCGAGCATGTGCTGACCAACTGTCAAGTCTCTTCACAAACATTTTCAACATGTCCCTGACTGAGTCTGTAATACCAACATGTTTCAAGCAGACCACCATAGTCCCCGTGCCCAAGGACACTAAGATAACCTGCCTAAATGACTACCGACCCGTAGCACTGACGTCTGTAGCCATGAAGTGCTTTGAAAGGCTGGTCATGGCTCACATCAACACCATTATCCCAGAAACCCTAGACCCACTCCAATTTGCATACCGCCCCAACAGATCCACAGATGATGCAATCTCTATTGCACTCCACACTGCCCTTTCCCACCTGGACCAGAGGAACATCTACGTGAGAATGCTATTCATTGACTACAGCTCAGCGTTCAACACCATAGTGCCCTCAAAGCTCATCACTAAGCTAAGGACCCTGGGACTAAACACTTCCCTCTGCAACTGGATCCTGGACTTCCTGACGGGCCACCCCCAGGTGGTAAGGGTAGGTAACAACACATCTGCAACGCTGATCCTCAACACAGGGGCCCCTCACGGATGCGTGCTTAGTCCCCTCCTGTACTCCCTGTTCACTCATGACTGCATGGCCAGGCACGACTCCAACACCATCATTAAGTTTGCCGACAACACAACAGTGGTAGGCCTGATCACCGACAACAATGAGACAGCCTATAGGGAGGAGGTCAGAGACCTGGCCATGTGGTGCCAGGATAACAACCTCTCCCTCAACGTGACCAAGATGAAGGAGATGATTGTGGACTACAGGAAAAAAAAAATAACTGAGCACGCCCCCATTCTCATCGATGGGGCTGTAGTGGAACAGGTTGAGAGAAGTTCCTTGGTGCCACATCACCAACGAACTATCATGATCCAAACACACCAAGACAGTCGTGAAGAGGGCACGACAAAGCCTATTCCCCCTCAGGAGACTGAAAAGATTTGGCATGGGTCCTCAGATCCTCCAAAAGTTATACAGCTGCACCATCGAGAGCATCCTGACTGGTTGCATCACCGCCTGGTATGACAACTGCTCGGCCTCTGACCGCAAGGCACTACAGAGGGTAGTGCGTACGGCCCAGTACATCACTGAGGCCATGCTTCCTGCCATCCAGGACCTCTATACCAGGCGGTGTCAGAGGAAGACCCTAAAAATTATCAAAGACTCCAGCCACCCTAGTCATAGACGGTTGTCTTTGCTACCGCACGGCAAGCGGTACCGGAGCGCCAAGTCTAGGTCCAAAAGGCTTCTCAACAGCTTCTACCCCCAAGCCATAAGACCCCTGAACAGCAAATCATGGCTACCAATACTATTTGCACTGCCCCCCCACCCCCAACCCATCTTTTTACGCTGCTGCTACTCTGTTTTTTATGCATAGTCACTTTAACTCTACCCACATGTACATATTACCTCAACTAGCCGGTGCCCCCGCACATTGACTCTGCACCGGTACCCCCCTGTATATATAGCCTCCCTACTGTTATTTTATTTTACTTCTGCTCTTTTTCTCTCAACACTTTTTTTGTTGTTTTATTTTACTTTTTTATAAAAAAATTAATTCATTGTTGGTTAAGGGCTGTAAATAAGCATTTCACGGTAATGTCTACACCTGTTGTATTTGGCGCATGTGGCAAATAAAAATTGATTTGAAATCATCATCATCCTAATCCTCTGTCCTTTCCTCCTAATATCTGTTGCTGTGCTGACCCCAGTCTGTCCTTGCAGGTGGAGATTGAGGTGGAGATCGGGGAGGGGGCCATCGAGGTGGAGGAGACTGGTATGGAGGAGGTGGTAGACGCTGCTCGGAACGCCCAGGCAGCCTCGGACGACTCGGCCCTGGCACTGCTCGCTGATATCACCAGCAAGTACCAGCAGGGGGGGCCAATGCTGCACGTGGTGAAGAAGGAAGGACTGGAGGAGGTAAACAAAACACTCTCTCTCTAATGCGCGTGTAAAAACCACACACTTGGAAGGACCGTGACCAACATTGATTCAAAGCATTCATTTTAATATTATAAGGAGACTATTATTTTGGTGACATTTCCAATCTTTCTTAAAACAAGTCGTCCTTTCATCTCAATGCATCCATACATTATGAAAAATAAAGTTGTGTGTGTGTAGGAGATCCAGGAGGAGGTGTATCAGGAGGAGACGGTGACAGCTCCCAAGACTCTCGAGGGCCTGGAGGTGGTCGAGGTCCAGATCTCTCAGCTGGACAACATGTTCCGCTGCAACAAATGTGACCGCAGCTTCCGTCTCTACTACCACCTCAAACAGCACATGCGCGCGCACGTGGCCACCCTGGACAAGCCGCATGTGTGTTGCCACTGCGGTAAGGCGTACATGCGGGAGGCGGCACTGAAACAGCACCTGAACACGTTACATTACGAGGCAGAGGAGCTGTCGCGCAGCCAGTCCCAGAAGAAAAAGATGCACGTGTGCGATTACTGTGACAAGCAGTTTGACCACTTTGGACACTTCAAGGAGCACTTACGAAAGCACACTGGTGAGAATGATAATACCCAGAGGGATTCATTTAGGGCAGGGGTGTCAAACTCATTCCATGGAGGGCCGAGTGTCTGCGGGATTTTTGTTTTTTCCTTTCAATTAAGACCTAGACAACCAGGTGAGGGGTGTTCCTTACTAATTAGTGACCTTAATTCAGCAATCATGTACAAGGGTGGAGCGAAAACCCACAGACACTCGGCCCTCCGAGTTTGACATGTGATTTAGGGGTTCAAGTTCATCTGTGTTCAAGTGCCCGAGTTAACTACAGTTGAAGTCGGAAGTTTACATACACCTTAGCCAAATACATTTAAACTCAGTTTTTCACAATTCCTGACATTTAATCCTAGTAAGATGAACTGTCTTAGGTCAGTTAGGATCACCACTTTATTTTAAGAATGTGAAATGTCAGAATAATAGTAGAGAGAATTATTTATTTGAGCTTTTATTTATTTCATCACATTCCCAGTGGGTCAGAAGTTTACATACACTCAATGAGTATTTGGTAGCATTGCCTTTTAAATTGTTTAACTTGGGTCAAACATTTCAGGTAGCCTTCCACAAGCTTCCCACAATAAGTTGGGTGAATTTTGGCCCATTCCTCCTGACAGAGCTGGTGTAACTGAGTCAGGTTTGTAGGCCTCCTTGCTCGCACACGCTTTTTCAGTTCTGCCCACAAATCTTCTATAGGATTGAGGTCAGGGTTTTGTGATGGCCACTCCAATACCTTGATTTTGTTGTCCTTAAGCCATTTTGCCACAACTTTGGAAGTATGCTTGGGGTCATTGTCCATTTGGAAGACCCATTTGCGACCAAGCTTTAACTTCCTGAATGATTTCTTCACATGATGCCATCTATTTTGTGAAGTGCTCCAGTCCCTCCTGCAGCAAAGCACTCCCACAGCATGATGCTGCCACCCCGTGCTTCACGGTTGGGATGGTGTTCTTCGGCTTGCAAGCAGCCCCCTTTTTCCTCCAAACATAACGATGGTCATTATGGCCAAACAGTTTTATTTTTGTTTCACCAGACCAGAGGACATTTCTCCAAAAAGTACGATCTTTGTCCCCATGTGCAGTTGCAAACCGTAGTCTGGCTTTTTTATGGCGGTTTCGGAGCAGTGGCTTCTTCCTTGCTGAGCGGCCTTTCAGGTTATGTCGATATAGGACTTGTTCTACTGTGGATATAGATACTTTTGTACCTGTTTCCTCCAGCATCTTCACAGGGTCCTTTGCTGTTGTTCTGGGATTGATTTGCACTTTTCGCACCAAAGTACGTTCATCTCTAGGAGACAGAACACATCTCCTTCCTGAGCGGTATGACGGCTGCGTGGTCCCATCGTGTTTATACTTGTGTACTATTGTTTGTACACATGAACGTGGTACCTTCAGGCATTTGGAAATTGCTCCCAAGGATGAACCAGACTTGTGGAGGTCTATTTGTTTTTCTTCTGAGGTCTTGGCTGATTTTCTTTTGATTTTCCCATGATGTCAAGCAAAGAGGCACTGAGTTTGAAGGTAGGCCTTGAAATACATCCACAGGAACACCTCCAATTGACTCAAATGATGTCAATTAGCCTATCAGAACCTTCTAAAGCCATGACATCATTTTCTGGAATTTTCCAAGCTGTTGAAAGGCACAGTCAACTTAGTGTATGTAAATTTCTGACCCACTGGAATTGTGATACAGTGAATTATAAGTGAAATAATCTGTCTGTACAAAGTAGATGTCCTAACCGACTTGCTAAAACTATAGTTTGTTAACAAGAAATGTGTGGAGTGGTTGAAAAACAAGTTTTAATGACTCCAACCTAAGTGTATGTAAACTTCCGACTTGATGTTCATTTGTAGTTCCTGGGCAGGCTAAAACGGCATCCACAGCACTTCATTGCACTTATCAACCAGACTTCACTTCAACAACACCTTTGTCTCTCCTCTATGAGTATGATCATGTGCATTGATGACTGTGTGACCTGTTCTTGTGAATGTGAATGCGACCACCTCAATAGGATCTCCTGAGTTATGCATTAGATGTAATTCATTCTTTGGTCCCTGTGTGTGTAGGTGAGAAGCCGTTTGAGTGTCCAGACTGCCATGAGCGCTTTGCCAGGAACAGCACATTGAAATGTCACATGGCTGCCTGTCAAAACGGCGCCGGGGCCAAGAAGGGACGAAAGAAACTCTACGAATGTCAGGTACAGAGAACACTCCTTTCTTCCTGATTTAATCAGGAGTCAAAATGTACTGTTTTTGTGCTGATGTTGTGCCGATCACACCCTTGACTAGTGCACTTGCTGGGGTTCTAAAATGATCTCTCTCTAGGTGTGCAGCAGTGTTTTCAACAGCTGGGAGATGTTTAAAGACCACCTGACGACCCACACAGGAGAGAAGCCCAACCACTGCACCATGTGTGACCTCTGGTTCACCCAGCCCCACGACCTGCGCCGACACCTCCGCGACCTGCACAGCGTCACAGACGACACGCTGATGGCCCAGGAACTGGACATCGGCGCCATGGCAACGCAAGAGGAAGTGGCTGGGGAGGAGGACGAGGAGGGAGGTGAGAGCGAGACCCTCTTACTGGAGGACGGGATGAGGGTGGAGCATGTTACCGTGGAGCCTGTAGACGTGGTAGCCATGGAGGAAACGGACATGGTGGTGGAAGAGGTGACGGAGATGTGTGAGGAGGACATGGAGCGATTGAAGGAGGCAGGGGTGGAGATCCGGGTGGTGCAGGTGTCAGCAGAGGGACAGGTGAACTCTGAGATCCAGGTGGAGGAGGAATCACAACAGACTGTGGATGTATGAAGCAGGAGCGGAGCTCCATCTCAAATCATACCCTGTTCCCCATAAATACACTACCTTGGCTTTGACCAGAAGTACTGCACTGTATGAGGAAAAGGGTTTTATTTTAGATGTGCCCGCTGGTTGTGGTCAAACTGGAAAAGCTCCACCTCCTCACCCTGTTGACTAATAGGGTAACGGACAGAGACAAGTATTTGAAGTTGCTCAAATCTGTAGATTATATTTAGTTAGAACCTGCTGTGAGCATGGCTCTGTCTTCCTCTCTCTGCGTGTGTCTGTGGCAGAGATAGACCTGCTGATTGTCACAGACCAATCAAATGCTTTCAAGATCTTTTTTGCTTTCTTTTGTTTTTTTACATTTTAGCATGTACATTTGAGATGATCAATATTCATTTGCCAAGACAATATGCAATCCATGAAGATCCCTACTCCGTTATATGGTCTCACCAGCAGACACCAGTTATTGATTGGAATGCACCGTCTGTTTCACTGTCATACGGCTGCAGATGTATTGTTGATGTGCCTCACTGCTGTTGCCCAGTTTGAATCCACCTGAAGCACAGATCTGTTTGTTGAAAAATCATTCAGCACTTGATTAAAGAGCATGTTTTTGATGGTGCCCATGCCCTAACTGATTTTTTAAAAATTGCTTAATTTTCTTAATATCTTAGTCAGTTTGTTTAAAAAGATAATGGCTGTTAGTGTACGTACACTGTTTTCTGTCCACCAATTCCCTGCTTGACTTCCTGTCTACCTCTTCCTACTTCCTGTTCTGACTGCAGCACAGCCCTGTTCCCACAAGATACTGGAGTTTATGAACGACACTGTTATGCTATTAAGAAACAGAAATGAGAAAGTATTAAAAGCTAACACGTATTGTTTGTTTTTATTTTACAAATGTTCATAATTGCATTGTTTTATTTGTACAGATCAATAAAGAAGAGCGATGTAATCAATAAATATTGAATTCTCAAAACGTGTCCACACTTTACAATTATATTTCTTACAATGCTTTCAAATGTGCCACTTTCAAATGTGTCTGACGGAGAAGTGGAAGTTTAGCTTACTAGACATCAAGAATGAACAAAAACCTGCTGGGTCTAAATGCAGTTTAAAATGTTTTATGGATTGTATATGCTTGTAAATACAAATAAGGTTGACGTAAACCAGATTGGTTCTTACTGTCAGCATCTATTGCTGTCTGTCACTGAATGTTGCTGTCATTTACTGCCTGTCACAGCCTATCTGGTGCTCGTCTTCTTGCCACCACAGCAGAAGGCCCTTGAGTGAGTGACATCAACGATTGAAATGCTACTAGAGCGCACTGCTAACTAGCTAGCCATTTCACACCAGTTACACAGGACTGAGTCCGGGGACTGAGATGGCCATTGCAAAAAGTAGATTTTGTGGTCAATTAACATTTTGATGTGTGCTTGGGGTTATCGTCGTGTTGGAAGATATACTTGCAGACAAGTTTCAGCCTCCTGGCAGAGCCAACCAGGTTTTTTGGTTAAAATGTCTTGGTACTGGGTAAAGTTCATGATGCTGTTGACCTTAACAAGGGGCCCAGGATCAGTGAAAGCAAAATAGCCCCATAACATCAAAGATCCACCACGATATTTTGCAATAGGTACAGATGTAGGATCTTAATTTGAGCCACTTTGCTACAGCTGGAAGATAATCCTGCAGCAACAGGAAATGTGAATTATTAAGTGGATTATAATTAATGGACATTTTTGTAGGGGTTGATAGATTGTTCATAAGGGAAAATAAAGTCTAAAATGTATACTATAAGTGGAAATTACAAACTTCCGAAGCCTTTTAAACCTCAAATACAGTTGAAGTCAGAAGTTTACATACACCTTACCCAAATACATTTAAACTCAGTTTTTCACAATTCCTGACATTTAATCCTAGTAAGATTTCCTGTTTTAGGTCAGTTAGGATCACCACTTTATTTTAAGAATGTGAAATGTCTGAATAATAGTAGAGAATTATTTATTTAAGCTTTTATTTCTTTCATCACATTCTCAGTGGGTCAGAAGTTTACATACACTCAATTAGTATTTGGTTGCATTGCATTTAAATTGTTTAACTTTGGTCAAACATTTCAGGTAGCCTTCCACAAGCTTCCCACAATAAGTTGGGTGGTTTTTGGCCCATTCCTCCTGACAGAGCTGGTGTAACTGAGTCAGGTTTGTAGGCCTCCTTGCTCGCACACGCTTTTTCAGTTCTGCCCACAAATCTTCTTTAGGATTGAGGTCAGGGTTTTGTGATGGCCACTCCAATACCTTGACTTTGTTGTCCTTAAGCCATTTTGCCACAACGTTGGAAGTATGCTTGGGGTCATTGTCCATTTGGGACCAAGCTTTAACTTCCTGAATGATGTCTTGAGATGTTGATTCAATATATCCACATAATTTTCCTTCCTCATGATGCCATCTATTTTGTGAAGTGCACCAGTCCCTACTGCAGCAAAGCACCCCCACAGCATGATGCTACCACCCCTGTGAAAATTTAACATATTCTACAAGAACCAATATCACTCCCTAAAAACACAACCTTATGGAACAAACCTTGGATAGCTTTTCAGAATTCACTGATAAATTGGTTCACATAAAAAAAAACAATAAAACTAAAGGCATAGAAACCATAAATGACTTGGTAACAGGAAATACATTTAACTTCCATGACAGCTTTAAAAAGCTATTTTGGATTGACCAATGTAGATATTTTCAAAAAAATGCTACTTAAAAGTTTTATATCACAAAACGAGTAAAGTATGTTTTCGATTAGCTCTGTGTCCTGCGCCTGACTTCGTCCTACCACATCACACTGACAACCTGACATATGGTATACTGAAGTATAATTACAAGCATTCCATAAGTGTCAAATACTTTTATTGACAATTACATTAAGGGTCAATATTTGCAGTGTTGACCCTTCTTTTTCAAGACCTCTGCAATCCGCCCTGGCATGCTGTCAATTAACTTCTGGGCCACATCCTGACTGATGGAAGCCCATTATTGCATAATCAATGCATGGAGTTTGTCAGAATTTGTGGGTTTTTGTTTGTCCACCCGCCTCTTGAGGATTGACCACAAGTTCTCAATGGGATTAAGGTCTGGGGAGTTTCCTGCCCATGGACCCAAAATGTCGATGTTTTGTTCCCCGAGCCACTTAGTTATCACTCTTGCCTTATGGCAAGGTGCTCCATCATGCTGGAAAAGGCATTGTTCGTCACCAAACTGTTCTTGGATGGTTGGGAGAAGTTGCTCTCGGAGGATGTGTTGGTACCATTCTTTATTCATGGCTGTGTTCTTAGTCAAAATTGTGAGTGAGCCCACTCCCTTGGCTGAGAAGCAACCCCACACATGAATGGTCTCAGGATGCTTTACTGTTGGCATGACACAGGACTGATGGTAGCGCTCACCTTGTCTTCTCCGGACAACCTTTTTTCCAGATGCCCCAAACAATCGGAAAGGGGATTCATCAGAGAAAATGACTTTACCCCAGTCCTCAGCAGTCCAATCCCTGTACCATTTGCAGAATATCAGTCTGTACCTGATGTTTTTCCTGGAGAGAAGTGGCTTCCTCGCTGCCCTTCTTGACACCAGGCCATCCTCCAAAAGTATTCGCCTCACTGTGCGTGCAGACCTCACACCTGCCTGCTGCCATTCCTGAGCAAGCTCTGCACTGGTGGTGCCCCGATCCTGCAGCTGAATCAACTTTAGGAGACGGTTCTGGCGCTTGCTGGACTTTCTTGGGCACCCTGAAGCCTTCTTCACAACAATTGAACCTCTCTCCTTGAAGTTCTTGATGATTCGATAAATGGTTGATTTAGGTGCAATCTTACTAGCAGCAATATCCTTGCCTGTAAAGCCCTTTTTGTGCAAAGCAATGATGACGGCACGTGTTTCCTTGCAGGTAACCATGGTTAACAGAGGAAGAACAATGATTTCAAGCACCACCCTCCTTTTTAAAGCTTACAGTCTGTTATTCTAACTCAATCAGTATGACAGAGTGATCTCCAGCCTTTTCCTCGTCAACACTCTCACCCGAGTTAATGAGAGAATCACTGACATGATGTCAGCTGGTCCTTTTGTGGCAGGGCTGAAATGCAGTGGAATTGTTTTGGGGGGATTAAGTTCATTTTCATGGCAATGAGGGACTTTGCAATTAATTGCAATTCATCTGATCACTCTTCATAACATTCTGGAGTATATGCAAATTGTCATCATAAAAACTGAGGCAGCAGACTTTGTGAAAATTAATATTTGTGTCATTCTCAAAACTTTTGACCATGACTGTATGATACTTTTCTTGTCAATCATCTTTAAAAAATGTATACTTAAAAACTGGAAATCAACCAATCCTCCATCATTAACGCAAAGGAAAGGTCAAATGCTTTATTATCCAAAAAATTAAAGTGCAAGGGCTACGGAGAGAAACAAAATGGTGCAGTTTGTGTCACAAGCCGGGCTAGAAACTCCGGTCTCAGATGTGGAGAGCTGGGGGTACTACCCCTTAGCCACAGAGGAGGTGTTGTAGGACCCAAATGAAACACCCAAGGCAATACTCCAGGCAAGTAGATTTAATGTTCCAAAACAGGAGGCAAAACAACTCCACGAGGGGAGAAAAACAAACTAAAGATAACTTTGAACAACTTACTAGGACAGACACTGTGGGACAAAGCAGGAGACACATAGTCAGGACGCAATAACCAAGTGAGAAACAAGGGGAAAACACACAGCTAAAATACACAAGGGGAAACAAGGCACAGGTGACCTGGATCAAGCTAATTAGGACACATGAGGAAGAACTAAGGCAGAGGGGAACACAGATGACCTCTAGAGGCCCGGAGACAAACAGGAGGCAGGAAGCTGACACACACGAGGAAGAACTAAGGCAGAGGGGGAACACAGATGACCTCTAGAGGCCCGGAGACAAACAGGAGGCAGGAAGCTGACAGGACCCCCTCCTCTAGGAACGACTCCTGACGTTCCTTCCAGAACACCCTGGCCTCAGGGTGCGAAAATCTCGGATCAAACCTGGGTCCAGGATGTCCTTGGCTGGAACCCAGGAGCGCTCCTCTGGCCCGTAGCCCTCCCAGTCCACCAGATACTGCAGAGAGTTCTGGACCCTCCGGGAGTCCAGTATCCGGCGGACTGTGTAGGCTGGCTGGCCGTCAATGATCCTGGGAGGTGGCGGGGTCTGCGTGGGGGGGCAAAGGGAGAAGACAAGACAGGTTTAAGGAGTGAAACATGGAAAGTGGGGTTAACTCTAAGGGAGCGAGGGAGAACCAAACGATACGACACAGGGTTAACCTTTCTAGCAATGCGGAAAGGCCCGATGTATCTCTGGGAAAGCTTCCTGGATTCGACCCGGAGGGGCAGGTTCTTAGTGGCCAACCAAACTCTCTGACCAGCTCGGAAACTAGGGGCCGTCCGGCGGTGGCGATTAGCCTGACTTTGGTATCTCTGGGAGGTCCGAAGGAGGGCACGCCTGGCCTTCTTCCAGGTCCGCCTACAGCGTTGGACAAAGCGCTGGGCCGAGGGAACACCAACTTGCGCCTCCTCCTCTGGAAACAATGGAGGGTTGTAACCGAACTGGCATTCGAAGGGGGACAATCCGGTGGCTGAGGACTGGAGGGTGTTGTGGGCATATTCAGCCCAAATGATATAGGTGGCCCAAGACGTGGGATTACTGGCCGCCATACACCGCAGGGTGGTCTCCAGATCCTGATTAATCCGTTCCGTTTGGCCATTAGACTCTGGATGGAACCCCGACGATAGGCTGGCTGTGGCCCCAACAAGCCTGCAGAAGGCCCCCCAAAACCGGGACGAGAATTGGGGACCTCGGTCAGAGACCACGTCCAGGGGAATACCAAATATCCGGAAGACATGGTTCATGAGGAGCTCAGCAGTCTCCTTAGCCGAGGGCAGCTTGGGCAGGGGAATAAACCGGGCAGCCTTAGAGAACCGGTCTACCACCACTAGGATGACGGTGTTGCCCTGGGATAGAGGAAGTCCCGTAACAAAGTCCAGAGAAAGGTGTGACCATGGCCTTCGAGGAACAGGTAAGGGATGGAGCAGTCCCTGGGGTCGCTGGCGTGTCGACTTTCCCTGGTTGCCACAGGGCAGGCCTCAACATAGACCTGCACGTCCTTCTTGATGGACGGCCACCAAAACCGCCGTCGGAGGAACTCCAGTGTGCGAGCACTGCCTGGATGGCATGTCAAGGGCGACTCATGACCCCACTGCAAGACGCGGCCCCGAACAGAGAGAGGAACGTACAGGCGACCGGCAGGACCACCGCCTGGATCGGGCTCCTGGACAAGAGCTTCTCGTACCCCTCTTTCTAGTTCCCACTGAAGAGGTGCGACGATCCTAGACCTCGGAATAATCGATGCCAAGGGCTTCTCTTGTAACTCGGGAGAATAGACTCGAGACAGAGCATCCGGCTTGACGTTCTTGGTGCCAGGTCGGTAAGTCAGGAGGAACTGGAATCGATTAAAGAAAAGGGACCATCGTGCTTGCCGAGGGTTCATCCGCTTAGCCTGTTGGAGATATTCCAGGTTCTTGTGGTCTGTGAGAACCTGGAAAGGGTGCTGAGCCCCCTCAAGCCAATGGCGCCACTCTTCCAATGCCAGTTTTACCGCAAGCAACTCTAGATCCCCCACGTGGTAGTTGCGCTCGGCCTCAGACAGGCGGCGAGACATGAAGGCACAAGGGTGTAATCTCCCATCCGCACCCCTCTGTGACAGGACGGCTCCCACCCCCCACCTCTGAGGCGTCCACCTCCACCACGAAAGGTCTCTCTGGGTCAGGGGTCACCAGAATCGGAGCAGACGTGAAGCGGCGCTGAGATCCTCGAAGGCCCCTGCTGCTTCCGGACCCCAGTGAATCTTGGTCCCTCCTCCCTTGGTAAGCGTCGTCAAGGGGGCTACCACCGAGCTGAAATTCTTAATGAACTTCCGATAGAAGTTAGAAAAGCCAATGAACCGTTGAACCTCCTTAACCGTGGCAGGTGTGGGCCAATCGTGGACCGCCTTGACCTTCTTGGGATCCATCTCTAGGTGCCCGGGAGTGACAATAAACCCGAGAAACTGAGTCTGAGAAACATGAAATTCACACTTCTCAGGCTTAACGTAGAGGTGATTGTCAAGGAGCCTCTGGAGAACCCTGCTAACATGCCCCTCATGCTCCTTCAGTGACCTCGAGAAGATGAGGATATCGTCCAGGTACACGAAGACGAACAGATTAAGCATATCCCGGAGAACATCATTAATCAGGGCTTGGAATACTGCGGGGGCATTGGTGAGCCCGAACGGCATCACCCGATATTCATAGTGCCCCGTGGGCGTGTTGAACGCCGTCTTCCATTCGTCTCCTTGCCGGATCCGCACGAGATGGTAAGCATTGCGGAGATCCAGCTTAGTAAAAATGGAAGCCCCTTGAAGCAGCTCAAAAGCAGTGGCCATGAGAGGAAGGGGGTATCGATTCCGAACCGTGATCTTGTTGAGTCCCCGGTAATCAATACAAGGCCTAAGACCCCCGTCTTTCTTTTCAACAAAAGAAGCCCGCCCCAGCCGGGGAAGTAGAGGCATAGATGAGGCCGGCTGCCAAGGACTCCTTAATGTAGGTGTCCATAGCTGCGTGCTCGGGGAGGACAAGGAAAAGATCCGACCTCTAGGAGGGCAGCACCCAGGGAGTAGATCAATGGCACAGTCATACGTGCGATGAGGCGGTAAGGAAGTAGCCCGGGCCTTGCTGAACACTGCCTTGAACCGATGGTAAACACTGGGGACTCGGGAGACGTCAACAGACTCTTGAAACTGGGTACTAGGGGCTGAGGGACTCTGAAGCATGCAGGTGAGTTGGCAGGCGGGACCCCAGCTTAGAATGGTGCCCGTAGGCCAGTCGATCTGGGGATTATGTCTGCATAGCCAAGGGTGACCCAGGATAATCGGATACTCGGGAGAGTCAATGAGATAGAAGGTCTCCTCCTGCTGGTGTTGAGAGATGGTAAGTCGCAGGGACTGAGTCGCCTCGGTAACCTTTCCTGGTTCCAGAGGTCTGCCATCTAAGGCTGTAACTGCCTGGGGTTGAGGAAGTAGTTGGGTGGGGATCTTAAGTTCCTTAGCCAAGGTTACATCCAGGAAATCACCTGCGGCACCGGAATCGATCATAGCCTGGACCCGATGCTGGTGGCCCCCCAGGACAGAGTGGCTGGAATAGCCAGGACAGCGTTAGTAGGAGGCGCTCTAACTCTCCCCATCACAGCCCTCCTGTAGCTGGGGCGGGGACAGGCGTTTCCCCGAAAGCTCGGGGCAAGTGGAGCGGAAGTGGCCGGCAACCCCGCAGTAGAGGCACCGACGTTCCCTCATGCGACGTTCCCTTTCGTTGGGAGAAAGCCTGGAACGGCCTAACTGCATGCTCTCCGGGGGAATCCTGGAGCAGTTCAGGAGCCGGGGAAGCTCTGAATGACGGAGTCCAAACAGGAGAAACAGAGCTGCTCAGAGGAACTTGGGAATGAGACACCTGACGGCGAGCCGTTCTCCGCTCTCTTAGACGATTGTCCAGGCGGATGGCCAAGGCTATGAGGGACTCGAGATCACCAGCTGGTTCTCGGGTGGCTAACTCATCTTGAAGGGGCTCAGATAACCCTCCCTGAAAGCAGACCCTCAGCGCTTCATCATTCCATCCGCTCCTTGCTGCTATGGTCCGGAAATCAATGGCAAAATCTGCCGTGCTTGGGGCCCCTGACGGAGAGACAGTAGGCGCTTGGAAGCCTCCCGCCCACTGACAGGATGATCGAACACCCGCTTGAACTCTTCTACAAATGCAGCGTGGGAGTCACAACAGGCCTCCTGGGACTGCCACACCGCAGAAGCCCAGGCGAGCGCCTTGTCTGAAAGAAGGGTAATGATGTAGGCAATCTTGGAACGGTCTGTGGGAAAACTTGAGGGTTGAAGCTCGAAGGTGAGGGAGCATTGGGTGAGGAAACCCTGGCAAGAGCTTGGATCCCCAGAAAAGGGCTTGGGAGGTGGTAGTCGGGGCTCCGCCAACCGAGACGACCTGTCGTCACTGGGGGGTGACCTGGGGGAAGGGAGAGGACCAGGAAGGCGTTCAAAGAGCTGGCGGAGGGAACACAGATGACCTCTAGAGGCCCGGAGACAAACAGGAGGCAGGAAGCTGACAGTTTGAGGCCATGTGGCTTAAAGTGATGCGGGCGCTGGAGATGGGTGTGTGTGCTAGTGGGTCTGGCACGTGTGATGTTGTTGATGTTTTGTATTGTCTATAAAATATCAAATAAAATCGTTAAAAATATATTCTACAGACAAGACACACCTACTCTGATCACAGTCAACACACACATATATTTTTAGTAAGGATATAATGGAATATAACAGAATAAAATACAAATATTTTTTAAAGTGATATTTTGAAGCAGAGCCCCAGCCCATGCTTTTTTGATCCACGTTTCATCTCTTTCCTACCCTCACTCCACTTTGCTAGGGAGCAGGCGTAGGGTATTACATTGAGAGAATCTTCATCATGATACCATAGAAAATAATAGGAGATTTCACGACCTCCGCTGGCATTTGGAGTTGCCTTGACGCGATCGAGCAAAATAATAGGCCTACACTTGATTTGGGCTACAATATTGCATGCTAAATGTTTCTGATCAGTGATAGATGAGCAAACGAATAGATTAGCTATACCACCTACATTTATTTGCCCAACCAGAAACCAATTAACCAAATAGCCTATACTGATGGAGATTCAGTTAAACAAAATAACATAGATTGAGACAGTGTAGTCACAGGCTTTTAGTCGGGAGTAGGCCTAGGCAACTAAGCGACAGCATGTGAAGGGCAAAATAATCCACTTGTTAAACGTCTTCATTAGGCCTACCTGCGGGCTAGCTCAGTGGTACCATGGAGAGCTCCGGTGGGGCTGAACCTATCCTCTATCCATGCGCATGGACTCCAGCCAAATCCATCGAGCGTGTGTTATGCACAGTTCCCATTGGTTAAAGAGAGCACAGGTAACACCCCGTGCCGTACCTAATTCGTCACAGAAACTGTCATTCAAAGGGATTTCCTCTGTTGCAAGCTGGCTGGTTGCGAAGCAAAGTGGCAATAGCCATCGGTGACAACACTACAGGGTAATATAGGTGTCCTCCGAATTAATTCTGTCGGCAATTTTGCTCGTTGAATCGGCGTCTGCATGTAATACAGAAAGGTAAGACGACATGGGTGTTTCGTGTGTTGTGCATAGCTGACAGGTTGTCCAACAAATAGTCCACGTAAAAATGAATAGCAATATTCTGCTGAATGGCTACATTCTCACGATGCTTCTGTGTAGATGACGCCGCTTCTGACGTCCTGAATGTTCTTGTAGCCTACCCTGTGTCAATATGTTATTCTGTTCGGGCTGACACTTCCTCAATGTCGTCTTATTGTCACGTTTAGGCTACCTTGTGGCTGTGCTTGAAACAGACCAGGTACATGACATGTTGTGAATATCACTGAAACTTATAGGCATACTGTTGGCCTATTATTCATTTAAGAGATCGATCATATGAGCAGGGTCTAGGCGGTAGCCTAGTGGGCAGTAATCTCTCGTGGACAGATTAAATGGGCAGGGGTTGGTTATAGGCTACTGGGAATTGAGCAGGAAGACAGAAGTTATGTAATAGCATTGACTTGAGATACACTGCTATACATAAAGGGGAATAACTGAGCATTAAAGATGAAATGTTTAGAGACTGAAGCTCCAATGTGGAGGGAGACCACACACAAGTGTGTGTGTGTGAGTGTGTGTATGTGTGTGTTTGTTTGTGTCAGTGTGTCTCTCTGTGTGTCTCTCTGTGTGTCTCTCTGTGTCTCTCTCTCTCTCTCTCTCTCTCTCTCTCTCTCTCTCTCGCTCTGTCTCTCTCTCTCTCTCTCTCTCTCTCTCTCTCTCTCTCTCTCTCTCTCTCTCTCTCTCTCTCTCTCTCTCTCTCTCTCTCTCTCTCTCTCTCTCTCTCTCTCTCTCTCTATCGCTCTCTCTGTGTGTGTGTGTGTGTGTGTGTGTGTATGTACTGTATGTGTGTGTGTGTGTGTGATGTGTCAAGAATGATGTAGGGAATACCTGAGTCAAAGCTGCCTAGTTTCGCAGGATGGATGGGGTAAATTAGTTGTGAGGTCTTTATACCATGCTCCCTGTAATGTGAACCAGAATTCGCAACCTCCCTGGTATCAAACCTGGGTTGTCTGAGAAATCCAAGAATGCCTTATTCCACTGAGCTAATGCTTAGTGGTTAGGTCTGAGGGCTAAAAAATATTATTCTGACCACTTCCATTACAATTCTATAAACACTATAAACATTGTATAAACACCTATAGGCTACTGTTGTGTGGCTGTTAGGCAGACTGTCTGTTTCCTTTGCCTTTGATGCTGCATCCCTCAGCGCACATTAAACATTTCTCAGATTTGATTAAATGAAAGCTGCTTTAAAGTGTTCAGATTAGAGAATAGAAGAAGTGAATAGATTATTGAGATACAATGCGGTGAAAATGGCTCTTGTCACAGGTCATAGAACGCAATGGGCCAAACATCCACTCCTCGCTAGATTGGTTTCACCTTTTATCCACACGCAGTATGATATCAAGGCACCTCATAACTTCTTAACACTTTTTCTCTTTTCTATTTTGTAGATCATTACCTAATGCTCACAAAGAAAAATAAGTCCCAAAGAGATTCATTAGGATGTAGAGACCATAGAGTTGAATAGAACAGGTATAGGCTAAATGTAATGTAGAATACCATCTTATTATTCACTCTGTTCTCTGTTCTCACTGACCTGGGAATGTTCACTACCTAACACTTATGCGTTTCTGTTGATGCGGCTTGGATAGGATAGGACTTGCCCAGTGAGTTGGTACAATCAATGAGTCACTGGTGATACCTCGTCCAAGCAATCATTTTAGTTGGTGTGTATGTGTTCCCCGGAGTGCTTACAGCAGTGTGAAAACACCTCTCTCCCTCTGTACAGTGTCATGGTAACTTCATCAGACTACTGGGGATGTGTGTGTGTGAGTGTGTGTGTGTGTGACCTGGAAGTCACTCCTCCTACAGTTTTTCCGTTATCTCCCATCACAAACAGGGCACAAAACACATACTATGTACTATATAAGGTAGATCTATTTGGAACTAGTCTCAAAGGAAGATTCTCTTTGATCTGTTTCCAGCACTGCTTCATCTTGGTCAGCAGTGGTCACTCAATGGGCTCACTGATTGAAGTTGAGTTCTTATTCTGATCAGATGAACCTCTCTCTCTCTCTGTCTCTCTCTCCTGATTGTTGTTCTGCCTACCGACAAATTGCTGATCCTATCTAATCAAACTCCTCTCCCCTCTAATCAAGTCTGCTGGGTTATTGTTTGAATCGTCTGTTCTTTGTCTGGAGTGTTCACAGGTCATTCTTAGAGTGGGGAGGCCTACTAGAGTTGCCATGAGTGATTACTAGGCCAAGCCTATATCGCCATGTTCATTTGTCAGTAATGCTTTATTTTACAGTCTGGCATTTACCTTATTGTGTGATGGATACTTTCTGAGACTAACTTCAAGCCTGGTGGTACCAGTATAATAAAAGTAATAAGGTGGTTATTATTATGTAAATACATTATTGCCATTTACTGTACTTTCTGACTATGTATACTAGGTATAGGCTATTTGTCTTTACTTGGCCACTTTTACATAACCTATTAACAAAGGGTACTGTATGTGATGGTTTGTTGCCAAGCTGTAAAAACAGCACTGATCACATCCCATGTGTGCTTTTAAAGCAGCCCATGCCTCATGTACCTAACCAGGCCTGTAGAAATGCCCAGATTATATTTATTTGGCCAGGGCTCCATGACTCAGAGCAAGGGGGTGTGCATTAGAACATTGTGTGTGTGTCTATGTGTTCAGGGTGGGCTGTTCCATTTTTATCCCAGTGTGCCTGTCTGACTTGTTTTTTTCCCCGCTAAATTATAATTATCTCAAAGAATAAAATGGGCCGGTGTGTGTGAAATGCCAGAGCTAATTTCCGGTCCCAGTCTGCCCCGTGTGTGTTTGTATGTGTACGCACAAGCACAAGAGGGGTTATAGCAGTGGGGAGATTGGGGTCAGTCCTTTTTGGAATGTGAAATGTTTGTCCCACATATTCTAGAGAGGCCTGTCTCTCTGTTACTAAGGCCCACAGCCCCTATTGTCCCTGTCCTTTCACCGCTCAGCTCTTTATTCTCCACAACCGCACATCTCAATTAACACACAGGGGAGCTTTGTGTGGCCAGAGCGCTCTCTCTCTCTCTCTCTCTCTCTCTCTCTCTCTCTCTCTCTCTCTCTCTCTCTCTCTCTCTCTCTCTCTCTCTCTCTCTCTCTCTCTCTCTCTCTCTCTCTCTCTCTCTCTCTCTCTGTGTGTGTGTGTGTGTGTAAAAGAGAGAGAATGAGAGAGAAAGTTACAGACAAACACAGGCAGACCAAGACCAAGAGAGAGAATTCAGAGAGACAGAGAGAAAAGTGAGAGAGAAAAGAGAGATAGAGACAGTGAGAGTGTGAGAGAGAGAGAGAGAGAAGAGAAAGAGACAACGAGTGAGCGAGACAGTGAGAGTGAGAGTTTTAATGAAAGGATGAGGAGGATTTCCCCGTAGCTACCTGGTGTTGTGAGCTGCAGTACCAGTCCCCCTCTCAAGGAAAGGACATCCTCTCATACAACTGGTAGCCTACATGTAGGGAGAGTGGAGTGCACTTCAGATCTGCGTTACGTGCTGTGGATGGATTCTTCCGTTACGGTTGTCGCCATTGTTATTGCAGAGCAAACGAAGAGGATGTGATGCTAGCAGCCTGATCACCAGAGCTTGGACCAGCCCTCCACCACCAACCATCCTAATGGATCCTTAGCCACTGTCTGCTGCTATTTGACTGGTGAGTGGAATCTCTTATACAGGCTTGTGAATAACTATTTTACCATGTAGATTTAATTTGATGTTGCCTATACCATACAGAAAGGTAGCTCCATTTAGCTAGTACTGAACAGTTTGTATGTGTGTGTCAGTGGAGGCTGCTGAGGGGAGGACGACTCATAATAATGGCTGGAATGGAGCGAATGGAATGGCATCCAACCATGTGTTTGATGTATTTGATACCATGCCACTGTTCCGCTCCAGCCATTACCACGAGCCCGTCCTCGGAGTGTAGAGCTAACGTGCACTAATGTGATTAGCATGACTGTTGTAAGTAACAGCAAACTTTCCAGGACATAGACATGTCTAATATGGGCAGAAAGCTTACATTTTTGCTAATCTAACTGCACTCTCCATTTTACAGTAGCTATTACAAACAAAACTTGCTCTGATTTGTCATCCTAAGGGTCCCAGAGATAAAATGTAGCATAGTTTTGTTTGATAAAATCAATTTTTATATTTAAATGTAGGAACTGGGTTCTACAGTTTGAAACCCTGCTGTCTCTGGCTCCACACCCACCCCGCCCAGCCATCTAGATGTGTGAAGGTTACTGTATAAGCTAATGATCCATCATGTATGACATTCCTGGGAGTGTGTAAACTTACATTTTGTATTACCATATCATTTTTGTATGTTCTCTATAGTTATGTACTTGAAAATGTATCAATTGACCAATTCGGCACATTTGGGCAGACTTGATACAAAATAGTCCAGTATTGCAATGCTTCACTGGATCAATCTGACACTTTGCACACACACTGCTACCATCTAGTGGCAAAAATCTAAATTGCGCCTAAACTGCAATATTATAGTATGGCCTTTCTCTTGCATTTCAAAGATGATGGTAAGTAACATTACTTAACCCTCAACACTTCACATAACTTCATATAAAATACAATATTCTCCAATCAGTAGTATATATTTGACTAGATCCTAAACTATGCTAGATAACTGACCCATCATCTTAGACACGCTACCAAGAAAAACATCCATAGAAATAAATTGTGACCATCATGACATCATCCCCACACATACAAAGATCCATGACACTTCCTAAGTTACATGTATATTACAATATATTCAAATGAATATATCAAAAATAAAAATAACTTCAGTCTTCTTCATCCATGTTCAGTCAGAGGAACCACAAGCTTTTCTCTGGTCACTTGGGGCGCTATCTGATCTACTGAGAAAGTCTTCTTTCCACATCTTCAATCCTGTAAACCTTAAAATCCACATTATACATTTCCAACTTAACATTCCCCACTCCTCAATCAACATTATCAATGGATTCTAAACTGGAATAACATGATATATATTAAGAATTATTACTCTTAATGCCTTCCTGTATGTCTCTAATATTTCCCATATCTTTAGTTCAATTCCTAACACCTTCCTAATCTTGATGGCCAACATGGCCTATATAATCACATACATTCCCTCTTTATCTACTATAATAGCATCCAATGCTATGTGATTATTAATTTCATAGTCTAATCAGTGACATCTCAGACCCAATTGCTTGAAAATCCAAGACTGTTAATAGATACAATGTTCAACTCCGACTTTGTTCTACAAATATACCTGATATGACATACACATTATAACACTCTATTTTCACTCCCTGCTAAATCAGTACATCCCTGAACTATTCATGCTTTAAGAATTCAACCAAAATCAGATCATATGAAAATAGCATAACCCCATGATAGGAACCAATTAAGTACTTGCCTATCAACATAGATATGTACCACTCTAAACATCCATATCAATATCACCCAATACTTCAAAGGTATATAGTTACTAATATGTTAATATGTTAACCCAATTAATCACATTAACTTCCATGTTTCCAACAGTATGATTCAACAATGTCTACTCAAAATAAAGTGTATCCTAAGACATTACTATAATGTATCACTGTTTTAACCCATAATATCTATAGAAGACAGTTCTAAATTGTACAATCAATATCCTTCATTTTGAAAATAATTATACTAATATATACTAATGATTCACTTAAATCACTCAGTCATCTTATAAATTATAACCCAAAACCAAATTACTTAACTCAACCAAATTTAAAATGACAATCCTTATTGATTCACTTTATCCTTATCAATGAAAATTAAAACCCTCAACTTTATCACCCATTACAACTGTCAGAATGTACACTTATATTAACATACAGTATAAACATCCATAATTATATCATGACTTTCCTCATCCTGATAATAAATACAGATCATTATCTCAATGCATTCTTAATACTATTAATTTATCAGTGTATATACCTACTACCCAAATTATCAAATTTAGATAAACCCAATTTTATTATCAACACATCTAAGCAATCGCTTTATTTCTCCGGCACTTAAATCTTCTGGCGTCTCTTCATTATGTTCTTCAGATATCTTCACATTTCAAAACGACTTGCCCATAACAATGTCACAACTTCAATGTCTCATCCGAGTCACTACCTTTTCTACAACCCATTGTTCTTGTCAATTTGCCAACCATTTTCCCACAACATTAGAAATGTTGTATCTGACCATATATTTCTCCATTCTCACTCAATGGTGGACTCCTGTCCCACTCCTTCGAGATAAAAACATGAGAAAATCAGTTGATAGCTTCGATTGGATGTTGCACACCGATTGCATGTAGAATTGGTGCATTACAGAATATCTTCGACACCTCTGATATTAATCTTCAGCCGGTTCATAGGTTGTAACATTTATTTAGGTTCACACCATTCTAGGCCAAATTATCCCTGCTATGCATCAAGACACCATCTGTATTTACCTCACTAGAAGACAAACATAACATTTTAATTGATTTTAATTTCTAATCCAATAAATCCATATAAGCGTTCACTACATGACAAATTATTATGTTTTAACAATTATTCTTAATACCAATTTCTAATATACTTCCCAATTTCTGTTCACATCACTCTGTGTAGTGTGTCCTTGCATCGCACCAATATGGAATTCAAGATTCACTGCTACAACGACACACAGACATAGACACAAAAAAAAACTATGCTCCACAGTGGCAGTTCCATCTTCCTCCTCTGATTTTTATTACCTCCTACAGTGGGACAAATAGATGCAGGTATCTCGCTCTATTACTTTCCCTTCCATTGAGGTAGCCAGCAACACCTAGTACTAACCTCTCCACCTAGATTCTGTCCAGCTCTGGCTTCTGTAATCCTCTACTGCCACAGTCTCCCATGCACAGAAAACGCCCCGGTTCTCCTCTTAAGTTGGCAGAGCATCCTTACCCTTTTGAATGAAAGTCTGCAGAACATTGTTAGTTGAGACACAGTATGCTACTTTACACTGTCTTCTTATCAGTCAGGAAAAGCCTCGATTAGGAAGTGCACATTCTTGCATCTTGTTATATTCCACTCTTTCCATAGACATGCCTCCTCTACATTCTACCTTATACCACAAATAAATTTTCACCTAAAACATTTAATCTAACCCATAACACATTAATTACTACTGCTCATATTCTTACTACAATATACAAATGTACCAAAAAATCCTCATACCATCAGTACTACCCCCTTTTCTGAACACATGAGTCACAACGTGATTCATGCTTTCAAAAACAAAACACCAACATTGCCTATTAAACCAAAATAAATTAAATTAAAATGACAACATTTGATAATACCTTAACTTACTTCTATCCCGTAAAGTAATTCAATAATAGTAAAATTGACTAACAACAGTTATCCCTCATTCAGGGATAGCTCTCTCACTCTTTCCTATTCATGGTCCGAATCATACAGTGAGGGAAAAAAGTATTTGATCCCCTGCTGATTTTGTACGTTTTCCCACTGACAAAGAAATGATCAGTCGATAATTTTAATGGTAGGTTTATTTGAACAGTGAGAGACAGAATAACAACAAAAAAATCCAGAAAAACGCATGTCAAAAATTTTATAAATTGATTTGCATTTTAATGAGGGAAATAAGTATTTGACCCCTTCTCAATCAGAAAGATTTCTGGCTCCCAGGTGTCTTTTATACAGGTAACGAGCTGAGATTAGGAGCACACTCTTAAAGGGAGTGCTCCTAATCTCAGTTTGTTACCTGTATAAAAGACACCTGTCGACAGAAGCAATCAATCAATCAGATTCCAAACTCTCCCCCATGGCCAAGACCAAAGAGCTCTCCAAGGATGTCAGGGACAAGAATGTAGACCTACACAAGTTTGGAATGGGCTACAAGACCATCGCCAAGCAGCTTGGTGAGAAGGTGACAACAGTTGGTGCGATTATTCGCAAATGGAAGAAACACAAAAGAACTGTCAATCTCCCTCGGCCTGGGTCTCCATGCAATATCTCACCTCATGGAGTTGCAATGATCATGAGAACGGTGAGGAATCAGCCCAGAACTACACAGGATGATCTTGTCAATGATCTCAAGGCAGCTGGGACCATAGTCACCAAGAAAACAATTGGTAACACACTACGCCGTGAAGGACTGAAATCCTGCAGCGCCCGGAAGGTCCCCCTGCTCAAGAAAGCACATATACAGGCCCGTCTGAAGTTTGCCAATGAACATCTGAATGATTCAGAGGAGAACTGGGTGAAAGTGTTGTGGTCAGATGAGACCAAAATCGAGCTCTTTGGCATCAACTCAACTGGCCGTGTTTGGAAGAGGAGGAATGCTGCCTATGACCCCAAGAACACCATCCCCACTGTCAAACATGGAGGTGGAAACATTATGCTTTGGGGGTGTTTTTCTGCTAAGGGGACAGGACAACTTCACCGCATCAAAGGGACGATGGACGGGGCCATGTACCATCAAATCTTAGGTGAGAACCTCCTTCCCTCAGCCAGGGCATTGAAAATGGGTCGTGGATGGGTATTCCAGCATGACAATGACCCAAAACACACGGCCAAGGCAACAAAGGAGTGGCTCAAGAAGAAGCACATTAAGGTCCTGGAGTGGCCTAGCCAGTCTCCAGACCTTAATCCCATAGAAAATCTGTGGAGGGAGCTGAAGGTTTGAGTTGCGAAACGTCAGCCTCGAAACCTTAATGACTTGGAGAAGATCTGCAAAGAGGAGCGGGACAAAATCCCTCCTGAGATGTGTGCAAACCTTTGACATGCGTTTTTCTGGATTTTTGTTGTTGTTATTCTGTCTCTCACTGTTCAAATAAACCTACCATTAAAATTATAGACTGATCATGTCTTTGTCAGTGGGCAAATGTACAAAATCAGCAGGGGATCAAATAATTTTTTCCCTCACTGTATGTCTATATAGCCCAACTATCACTACTTTCTTTCACCCTCTTACGAAATCATGTCATTAGTAAATTGTCTCCACAAAGCACTACTACCTAATAACATATTTTCATTCACCTAAATATAAATAATTATTTTAATACCAATCTATTAAACAATCCAAGTCCACCTTTCACATCTCCCAATAAACCTACTTAACCTTCTTCAAACAATTCAATTCAACATTTCACATCTCCCAATTAACCTACTTATCCTTCTAACACAGAAAACCCTCTACAATATCTATCATACTCTACCGCTGACTTTCCATCTAACGGTACCTCAACAGATGACAAATTATTTTTTAATTATAGTCAAAACAAACAAAACATCTATTCACAGCGATGCAACTTTAATTATTATGTTATACTCTCCGCTATGTGTTGGTAAGACAATCTCTTTCCTATAATGTTATCAATTAAACCAGTAATTCACTCCAACATTATCAATGTAAGAGTTTGCTTCCGTCCCTACCTGGACTTGAACCAGGAACCCTCTACACACATCGACAACATTTACCATCAAAACACCGTTACCCGTCGCTCCACAAAATCTGCGGTCCTTGCAAAGCACGTTAAACAACTACTTCCACGTCGCATAGCAAGTTACGTCACCACTTCAAACGTCACTAGTTCTCACCACTAACTAGCTAGCCCTTTCACACCAAACATTCGACCCCCTATGACTGCCTTCTCCACAGCAACCACTGATCCTTGTACACCTAACGTAAGCCATAATGTCCCTCACAGCGCTCTCACGTTTCAGCGAGCCCCAATGGTTAACACCTGCAGACAAAAAACATGGAAACTTCCATTTATTTACTAGTAGACAAAATAACACATTCTCAAACAGCGTTCTGCATTTACCTCTATCGTAGGGTTTAAAAACTAACGTAACAACATTAACCATCCTAAATTGTTGTAGTAACGTCATGTTTGGTTCAGTTTATCTATTACGATAGTATGTCCATAATACTTCTGTATTGACCTCAACCAAAAGTTTTCATAGTCCTCAGTCAATGTTATATTTCCTTTTATTCTCCGAATTCCCCTGCTTCACTTCGCATATAAGACATTTGCTTCTCTGTGCGTCCTAAACTACATTCTATTTCCCCTGTAATCAACTAAGATCATAGCCACAGCTCTTATGAAACCACCAATCCGCCATTATCAGAATATATCAGACCTAGGTAACTGTCCTTTCTAAGTAGGCTACAAGTAACACCAAACACTTGCTGTAGTTTACCAGTATATATTGAATTTATATCCATAGGATCAATACCCCATTTATTGATAGACATTACGCCACCATTCTCAATCGTTTAATTTAGCCAACCCTTAGGCAACAAAAAAAAAATGACTAGCACGAAATTGTCTCTCATCCTGTTAAATAAGTTAGTCTTACCATTACAACCACGCACGCTTCAAATCTTCCATTCAACATCACCAAACCAAATACTCTGTAGTATCCATTCAAGAAACACATACCAGCAGTTGAATTACACTCATAAATACAGATTTTACTCTATGCCATTGAAATGACAAATAAATCCCACAAATAGCGCAATTACAATGGTTTGTCATCTTACCCGCTGATACAAAATGAAGTTCCTTCACTTTACTACGTTAGCTCTACCCTGATAATTAGTTCAATGGAACCCTATATTGGCTTTGTACTATATTATACATTACGTCTATAACCACATTACTTATGGTCAGTTTATTCCTTAAACCTTATCTCTATCACATGATCCAACAACGGTACAAACTTAGAAAACCCATATTAATTACTTCCCCACCCATGACGTACGTCTACGTTTGGGTGATCAAGTTAATACATATATAACGTTATAAACTTCTAGGTACTCACATCAAATAATCCCTTCATGGTGTTTTTAACCAATTCTCAATACACACAAATCTCTTCAAACATTTTCCCAGCGGACCAAAAAATAGACTGTAATTTCAGGACACTGCCCTGCCTGTCCAGAAAATACAGACCTTTCCACTACTCTCTAAAATAACCTCACAATCTCCAAACCACTCCTTGATATTCAATGACTTAATTCTGTTATATATTGTAACTTCTTATCAAAACTTATATCAAATTATTATACCAATTTTTGCAATTTATTATGCACCCCTCAGATTCAAATTACCTTCTGCTCTTTGTTCATAAGATAGCCCATTCAATTACTTAACTTTACATTACTTTTACAAAATACTTATTCTAACTGCGGATTTGCCTGTAATAATTTCGTAATTTCCTGTCTCTCTCTTCGAGTTAAATTAAGCTCTGCTTTACTCTTAATGGTGACTGTTTTTCCAGATATCGGTCTACTAAGATGGCCATTCATTACTGCTATTAGTTCATGCATTATTAGTAATTAAATACTTAAATTAAATCCCCATCCTGATCTGTATTAAAATGTAGTTCCTATTTGTCGTTTTTGGTGCTATGTTTCAATATGTTACATTGCATTGGCTCCATTTCCTGACCGTTTTGAGTAATTCACAAAATACTAATCTCTAAGAGGACTGAACCTCCTTAATTTGTACACATCAAAGGGTACCTCAAACCCACTCATTTATAATGTTTTTAACCATTATGAGTTAAACATCACAATAAAGGACTCAAACCTTTATTCCTACTCTGTTGGGGACTCGAAACGCACAACTGTTCACCTTTTTAGTATCGTCTTTCTACTAAGGACTGTAACCTTCAACCGTAGGCCTCGAACCTACACCAAAATACCTTATAGGGCCTTTATAACCTTCTACCAATGATTTGAACCTCTGATTCTATTTTATAATGTCGTACACTCCATAATCTCGTCATGTTGAGGACTCGAACCTCTGACCTATGTTATCGTAGTACACATTAAAAGACCCTACGCCCAATCTTGTTACACCTATTCTCCTTCTCCTCTGTTGTTTTTTTAGTCATTACTCTGACCAAACCCTTCTAAGAATCATAGCACCATTTTATAGTCTAATTTGATAATTCTCCTTACATCCCTTAAATAACGCAATACCACTCATCGTCCCCCTTTTAAAATATAGAATTTTTAAAAGTCCGTTACAGCTAAGCCTTACCACAGATAAGCAGAATTTGACATAATACAAAAAATGAAAGTCTGCTTACCTGTTAGTTCGGCTGTGAACTGCATCTTGTTCGTTTAGACGCCAGTCTGTTATGATGAGTTTCTCGGGTATCAAGTACTTAAGAATGTAATGATATACTTAGACACTTTTGATGGGGAGTTCATATAAGATATTTAATATGGTACCATGGTTCGATATGACAACAGACATAGCCCTGCCTCTTACCATTCCAAACTAACTTAGAATGAAATACTCTCACTTATATACCCTCTGCTACACGTTTCTTCACGAACATCTGGTAACCATCAGTGGGCACTCCCTTCTCTGATGTTATTACTCTTTACCCCCAAGTCATATATCCTGTCCATTACTCATTCTAAGGTCAACATCAGTAATCTCCTTTGACATAAGGAATGCAAACTCTGTGGCACCAAGCCACTTATCTACCAACTCTCCCCTGGGTCACACAACACTATGAAATGACGTCATTACAGGTATCAAGAATATGCATATCCTTGCTTCAGGTCCTGAGCTACAGGCAGTTAGATTTGGGTATGTCAAAGGGTCCGATCCTCGACGGTGCCACCAACCTTCTGTGGTGTGTGTGTGTGATTAAACTCAATGAAGCAATGTGTAATTGTGAACACAGTGCTCTGCTCTCTCTTCACATTCACCAGTTAATACCTAATCCAGAATAGAGACACACACAAACATGCTCACTGTCCATTGCCAAGCAACCAAGTGGAGTTGTCAACCTGACCCTAAACTCAAACATTTCCCATTGATTTACTGAGGTTACCTTTTAGATACTCTGTACTCTCAGATGTATTAGCTGCCAATTGCAATTAATAAACAACACCTTTCCAGTGTGTGTGTGTGTGTGTGTGTGTGTGTGTGTGTGTGTGTGTGTGTGTGTGTGTGTGTGGGTGTGTTTGTGTGTGTGGATGTGTTTAACTATTCTTGTGGGGACCAACAGAACATTTTGTTAGTCCCCACGAGGTCATATGCTATTTCTAAGGGGTTTAGGGTTAAAGTTAGAATTAGTGTTAGGGTTAGAATTACGTTAAGGGTTAGGAGCTAGGGTTAGTTTTAGGATTAGGGTTAGGAGCTAGGGTTAGGTTTAGGGTTAGGGTTAAGGTTAGTTTTTTGGGTTAAGGTTAGGGTTAAGGTTAGGGTTAGGGTTAGGTTTAGGATTAGGGGTAGGGAAAATAGGATTTTGAATGGGACTGAATTGTGTGTCCCCACAAGGTTAGCTGTACAATACTATGTGTGTGTGTGAGTGTGATTGTGTGTGTGTGTGAGTGTGTGTGAGTGTGTGTGTGTGTGTGTTGCACCACACAGCTCACGTGGGTATGTGCCGTGTCTGCACGCTCACATAAATGGCTAATTTCAAATCAAAGTTTATTGGTCGCGTACACAGTTTAGCAGATGTTATAGTGGGTGAAGCGAAATGCTTGTTATAAAATAATTATAATTTGCAGAGCAGTGTTCGCTTTGTGCTGTAAAAGCGGAGCCCTCTTCTCTCTTGGCGAGTCCTTTTAGTCTGCCTCAGATCAATAGTTAGATATTCATGCCAGAGAGACACAGGAAGGCAGAAAGGTGTTTGAAGGCTGGACAGATGGGAGAGCTCACAAAGGGGAATCCCTTTGATTTGCTATGCTCCACCTCCACCGCTTCCCCTCAATAGACATTGAATAGGGGAGCTCTTGGCAAAACAAGTGACAATCTGTTTTGAGATATCATGTGTCTTAATGAGGTGTTTATATAAGATCACGATTATGTACATTTAGATTGGTAATTGGTATTTGTAGAAATGTATTACAGTTGTATATTCTGGAAATGCAAATGTAGATAGCAAATGCCTAGAATTGGACTGAAAACCTGCATACACAGGCATCCCTCCTCTATTGACGTTTGTCTGTCTGTGATGGTGTATGGCTATTGGCCGGTCATGTCAGATACATCAGTGTTGTATTAGAGAGCAGTGTGGTTGTGTGAGAACAGTAGTGTGTCTGGTGGTTGGGCTGAGGATAGAGGACCTAACCCTCTGCTATGATGGAGAGGATCATGCTGCACTACTGCATTACAGGTTATAGTGTGGGGGGGGTTCTCAGACAGATGAACGCAAGTGTGCTCACCCTCAAACATTCAAACCCTCTTTCTCCTCTTTACTCCCTCTCTCTTCTCTCTCTCTCTCTCTCTCTCTCTCTTTCTTTTTTCTTTCTTCTCTCTCTCTCTTTCTTTCTTTCTTTCTTTCTTTCTTTCTTTCTTTCTTTCTTTCTTTCTTTCTTTCTTTCTTTCTTTCTTTCTTTCTTTCTTTCTTTCTTTCTTTCTCTCTCTCTCTCTCTCTCTCTCTCTCTCTCTCTCTCTCTCTCTCTCTCTCTCTCTCTCTCTCTCTCTCTCTCTCTCTCTCTCTCTCTCTCTCTCTCTCTCTCTCTCTCTCTCTCTCCCTCTCTATCTCTTTCTACCCCCCTTCTCTCTGTCTGTTAGTAAGATAGCATGCATCCCTCTGATACGTCAGCAGAAGAGTGGATTGTGATTCACTCTTAATAATCACAGGTTAGGCGCTATAATCTGTTTGGCATCTCCTGGACACAGATTAGGCCTAGTCCTGCATTAACAAGTATTATCAATGGAGAATCTAAATTAAAAGTGCTTCTTTGTTAAGGACTAGGCTAATCTGTGTCTGTGAAACTGGCCCTATGAGCATAGGTTAGACCCTTGGACATGACTTCACATGTAGACAGTGGTTAGAACACCTTGTTTCCCTTACCATCCATAATGAACGTATTAAGGAGTATAAAACCACCTCCGCCTCTACTCCAGGGACATTGTTAGAGCTTTCAGAACATGTAGTTATCAGCTAATCACACACACATACAGATACACACGTGTGAATGAACTAGAACAGACACAAATGCACAAATGCGCACGCGCAACACACACACACACACATACACTTATCAGCTAATCATTTCCTGAGAACAAAACATGTTCTAATCACTTGTGAGTGTGTTTGAGTGTTCACACGGGTAAACACGGGTCATCAGCTGGGATTTAAGGGACACTAAATGAAGTAAGGAGAACACACACAAAACACTCTTGCAAGCAGACATACATTAACACTTGTCCACAATAATATAATAATAATATGCCATTTAGCAGACGCTTTTATCCAAAGCGACTTACAGTCATGCGTGCATACATTTTTGTGTATGGGTGGTCCTGGGGTTCGAACCCACTACCTTGGCGTTACAAGCGCCGTGCTCTACCAGCTGAGCTACAGAGGACCACACAAGTGTGTACACATATTCTGTATACTACCCTCACACACACAATGAATAAAGCCGGGATTAAAAGATGTAGCTACTGTCTTCATTAATCCTTGCAGCAGCGTTTTAGATAGAAGAGACGAGAGAGTGGGAAAATAGTTCATTATTCAACTGAGTTCATTGTTCAAGAGAGGGACAACCTCGTGGTGCGTTTAAGTACCCCATGGCAGCACCTTAACGTCAGCCATATTCCTTTCCTCCATCCTTCCTCCCCCTCCTCCACCACCTGTGGGCTATTTATATCTTGGGGAATCAAAGAGCCAATTAAAACGCAGCTGCACAAATGAGAGAGCCAGCAGACTGAGGTGAACTGTTGTTCACTCTAAGCCATCCTCGGTTTCAAAGAATGATCTGGAGCAACAAGTTGGGCTTACAAACGGTCTGGGGTTACCTTCCTTGAACACTCTTGAGCTACGGGTCAGAAACTGTCATCAACCGCCTTGGTCAAGGGAGTGTTTTCAAACTGCAGTCCATCGAAGGTCTGGAGATACGCACTTGAGGAATAGACTAGTAGCCTCTGTTCTGTCTCGCTGGCTTAGATCTGTGGTCGTCTGGACATTCGGTGAAGCAGAAAAGTTCTCTACATGGACACTATGTATAAAGGTGAGATTCACACTTTGCTCTTCCCTTTTAATATGGTTTTGGTGAGATCAAATAAAATAAGTGTGTGTTTTTGCAGCCCAGATAATGGGTTTGATAGGCTGGATTGAACAGGACTCTGGGTATTTCCCTCATCAACACTTGATGTGTGATAACGTGCTCTTCTGTGTGTTCACCCACAGGTGGTGCCTTGCATCAGAACCCCCTCCAGCCATGAGCTACCCCCATCCTAGGCATCCTGGGTAGGATGACGGCTGTGTGCCCCTCTGGGGTGGGCCCTGCTGGGGCTACGGTGGGGGGCTCCAGGGGGTCTGGGGCTGGGAGTACAACTGGGAGTACAGGGGGTCAGGACAGGAGATACGCCTGCTGGAGCCGTCAGGACAGCTCGGACATCACTACAGATGATGAGGGGGTCCCTGCCCGCCAACTCACCCCCCTGGAGAGGCTCAACCTCGACATGTGCCAGGACGACAGGTAGGACCAGGATGCCCAACACTCTCTTAGAAAACAACAAGAAAGAAGATTCATTATCACATGTATTGTTTTTCTGGATCATTTGTAAATGCTGATTATTTGGCAACCCCTCTGGTAACCCTACTGACAGGGTGGTCCGTGAGCTTACAGTGGGCCGACGTATCGGCTTCTACAAGGTCCACGGGGAGATCGGCTGTGGAAACTTCTCCCACGTCAAACTGGGGATCCACGCCCTCACCAAAGGTAAGGAAGACACCTGCCAAGCAGCAAACACATTAACTGATATTTAACATAACAGACACAGCCCTGCTGTACTGTAGATGCTCACCAAACCTTTGAATCTTTCAATTATTCATTCATAGACCAGTAAAAGTGAGAAGATATGTAGGCCTGGCCAATCTTCACTAAATATGCTGGCTTGAGTTGAATAGTTTTTGGAAAACCCCAGCTCCTCTGCTCCAGCAAAATCTTAAACCGCAGTGTTGACTGACTAGCTGTTTTCATCAATGAGCTTATAATACGTATCCTTAGATAGCTGTTTGCTAATGAGCCAGTGGTTTGGGCCTGTGGTCTGAATCAGCCACAGAGAGACAGCCTGTCTGCTGCCGTTAAAAGATGGATTGATTAGAGATCGTGTGTTTCCCTAACGACGGCTGGAATTGCTGCATGCTTCATCAAAGACTGAAGTGTGTTTGTATGAGTGAGTGAGTGTGTGTGTGTGTGTGTGTGTGTGTGTGTGTGTGTGTGTGTGTGTGTGTGTGTGTGTGTGTGTGTGTGTGTGTGTGTGTGTGTGTGTGTGTGTATGTGTGTATGTGTGTGTGTTTTTGTGTGTGTGTGGTATCGCTTGCTTAGTCCGACAAAGCAAAATGAGCTCCGGGGCATTTTTAAAGGCTGTCACTGAAAGCTGTGACAGAGCAGAAAGAGAGACTAATACCAGTCTTAATGAATTATGCATGTCAAAGCACAATTAGATATCTCAGCACCATCACACCGCTGAAGGACTTTTCCATACCCTATTACCAAAGGTCTTTGTTTTATTCCTTTATATTATTAATTAATTAATGCTATTGATATCAAGTATGGGTGCTACAGGTGAGGTCAGGGTGGTCGGTGCCGTTTAAGATGAGCATGGCATTATTTCTATTACAGCATATTGAATGACTGTCATTCTTAATCCATTCACCCAGCTCAATGTAACATTGATAGGTTTAGGCTACTACATGATACTCAAATTTCAGGTTATTATAATCTAGGCTACGAATGAAAGTTTACAACTTTGGTGCAAAAGTTGAGAGAAAAATGTGAGTAATCAAAGTGACAGACAGTGACACATTCAATACCGCCTTGGACGCTCTTGCCTGCATCTAGCTGATCTAGGGTGTAATAATTAGTCCAACAGTTGCAAACAAGAGTTTCTATTGGACAAATGCAGGTATGTTTATCCCCGTTTCGTTTCGTTTGCTTCTGTCAGGTCAACATTCACAAGGCCGCAGGGCCAAACGGATTACCAGGTAGTGTACTCCGAGCATGTGCTGACCAACTGGCAAGTGTCTTCACTGACATTTTCAACATGTCCCTGACTGAGTCTGTAATACCAACATGTTTCAAGGAGACCACCATAGTCCCCGTGCCCAAGGACACTAAGATAACCTGCCTAAATGACTACCGACCCGTAGCACTGACGTCTGTAGCCATGAAGTGCTTTGAAAGGCTGGTCATGGCTCACTTCAACACCATTATCCCAGAAACCCTAGACCCACTCCAATTTGCATACCGCCCCAACAGATCCACAGATGATGCAATCTCTATTGCACTCCATACTGCCCTTTCCCACCTGGACAAGAGGAACACCTACGTGAGAATGCTATTCATTGACTACAGCTCAGGGTTCAACATCATAGTGCCCTCAAAGCTCATCAGTAAGCTAAGGTTCCTGGGACTAAACACCTCCCTCTGCAACTGGATCCTGGACTTCCTGACGGGCCGCCCCCAGGTGGTAAAGGTAGGTAACAACACATCTGCCACGCTGATCCTCAACACGGGGGCCCCTCAGGGGTGCGTGCTTAGTCCCCTCATGTACTCCCTGTTCACCCATGACTGCATGGCCAGGCACGACTCCAATACCATCATTAAGTTTGCCAACGACACAACAGTGGTAGGCCTGATCACCGACAACGATGAGACAGCCTATAGGGAGGAGGTCAGAGTCCTGGCCGTGTGGTGCCAGGATAACAACCTCTCCCTCAACGTGACCAAGACAAAGGAGATGATTGTGGACTACAGGGAAAAAAAACAGGACTGAGCATGCCCCCATTCTCATCGACGGGCTGTAGTGGAACAGGTTGAGAGCTTCAAGTTCCTTGGTGTCCACATCACCAACGAACTATCATGGTCCAAACACACCAAGACAGTCGTGAAGAGGGCATGACAAAGCCTATTCCCCCTCAGGAGACTGAAAAGATTTGGCATGGGTCCTCAGATCCTCAAAAAGTTATACAGCTGCACCATCGAGAGCATCCTGACTGGATGCATCACTGCCTGGTAATGCAACTGCTCGGCCTCCGACCACAAGGCACTACAGAGGGTAGTGCGTACGGCCCAGTACATCACTGGGGCCAAGCTTCCTGCCATCCAGGACGTCTATACCAGGCGGTGTCAGAGGAAGGCCCACAAAATTGTCAAAGACTCCAGCCACCCTAGTCATAGACTGTTCTCTCTGCTACCGCATGGCAAGCAGTACAGGAGCGCCAAGTCTAGGTCCAAAAGGCTTCTCAACAGCTTCTACCCCCAAGCCATAAGACTCCTGAACAGCTAATCATGGCTACCATTTGCACCCGGACCAAAATAATACTACAAAATATAGCTAGCTCTCGCTCTTGCTCTCTCAAATCAAATCAAATCAAATGTATTTATAAAGCCCTTTTTACATCAGCAGATGTCACAAAGTGCTTATACAGAAACCCAGCCTAAAACCCCAAACAGCAAGCAATGCAGATGTAGAAGCACGGTGGCTACGAAAAACTCCCTAGAAAGGCAGGAACCTAGGAAAAAACCTAGAGAGGAACCAGGCTCTGAGGAATGGCCAGTCCTCTTCTGGATGTGCCGGGTGGAGATTATAAGAATGCATTGCCATTAAGGCCAGATCGTTCATAGATGACCAGCAGGGTCAAATAATAATCACAGTGGTTGTAGAGAGTGCAGCAGGTCAGTGCCTCAGGAGTAAATGTCAGTTGGCTTTTCATAGCCAAGCATTCAGAGGCCAAGACAGCAGGTATGGTAGAGAGAGAGAGAGAGAGAGAGAGAGAGAGAGAGAGAGAGAGAGAGAGAGAGAGAGAGAGAGAGAGAGAGAGAGAGAGAGAGAGAGAAGGATAATTGTTAGGAAGAGAGGGTTGAAAACAGCAGGTCCGGGACAAGGTAGCACATCCGGTGAACAGGTCAGGGTTCCATAGCCGCAGGCAGAACAGTTGAAACTGGAGCAGCAGCACGACAAAGTAGCAGGTCTGGTGAACAGGTCATGGTTCCATAACCACAGGCAAAACAGATTGTCATTCATTTGTTAAGAAATTAATTTGTTCAAAACTGTTCAACTATTGTCTCTCTCTCTCTTTGAGTCAACTACACACTACCTTTTATGCACTGCAGTGCTAGCTAGCTGTAGCTTATACTTTCAGTACTAGATTAATACTCTGATCCTTTGATTGGGTCGACAACATGTCAGTTCATACTGCAAGAGCTCTGATAGGTTGATGGACTTACTGTGTAAGTCTATGGAAGGGGATGAGAACCATGAGCCTCCTTGGTTTTGTATTGAAGTCAATGTACCCAAAAGAGGACGGAAACTAGCTGTCCTCTAGCTACACCATGGCGCTATCCCAGAGATTGCTGTTGAGGCAACTGTAGAACTTCCTTGCAAAACAGTGTGTTTTAATCAATTATTTGGTGACGTGAATATACACTACTTGACCAAAAGTATGTGGACACCTGCTTGTCGAACGTCTCATTCCAAAATCATGGGCATTAATATGGAGCTGGTCCCCAATTTGATGCTATAACAGCCTCCACTCCTCTGGGAAGGCTTTCCACTAGATGTTGGAACATTGGTGCGGGGACTTGCTTCCATTCAGCCACAAGCGCATTAGTGATGTTAGGCATGTATGTTGGGTGATTAGGCCTGGCTCACAGATGGCGTTCCAATTCATCCCAAAGGTGTTCGATGGGGTTGAGGTCAAGCCTGTGTGCAGGCCAGTTAAGTTCTTCCACACCGATCTCGACAAACCATTTCTGTATGGACCTCGCTTTGTGCATGGGGGCATTGTCATGCTGAAACAGGAAAGGGCCTGCTCCAAACTGTTGCTACAAAGTTGGACGCACAGAATCGTCTAGAATGTAATTGTATGCTGTAGCGTTAAGATTTCCCTTCACTGGAACTAAGGGGCCTAGCCCGAACCATGAAAAAAAGGCCAAGACCATTATTCCTCCTCCACCAAACTTTACAGTTGGCACTATGCATTGGGGCAGGTAGCGTTCTCCTGGCATCTGCCAAACCCAGATTTGTCCGTCGGACTGCCAGATGGTGAAGCGTGATTCATCACTCCAGAGAACGTGTTTCCAATGGCGGCGAGCTTTACACCACTCCAGCCGACGCTTGGCATTGCGCATGGTGATCTTAGGCTTGTGTGCGGCTGCTCGGCCATGGAAACCCATTTCATGAAGCTCCCGACGAACAGCTCTTGTGCTGACGTGGCTTCCAGAGCAGTTTGGTAGTGAGTGTTGCATCAGAGGACAGACGCGCTACGCGCTTCAGCACTTGGCGGTCCCGTTCTGTGAGCTTGTGTGGCCTACCACTTCGAGGCAGAGCCGTTGTTGCTCCTAGCTGTTTCCACTTCACAATAACAACACTGACAGTTGACCGGGGAAGCTCTAGCAGGGCAGAAATTTGACAAACTGACTTGTTGGAAAGGTGGCATCCTATGACGGTGCCACGTTGAAAGTCACTGAGCTCTTCAGTAAGGCCATTTATCTGCCAATGTTTGTCTATGGAGATTGCATGGCTGTATGCTCAATTTTATACTCCAGGCAGTAACGGCGTGGCTGAAATAGCCAAATCCACTAATCTGAAGGGGTGTCCACATACTTTTGTATATATAGTATATTTAGTATAGTTTTTTCTAAAAAGAATAACTTTTGTTATTGTTTCATTATAAAAAATAAAATAAAAAACATTCACTGAGGAGGATGGTCCTCCCCTTCCTCCTCTGAGGAGTCTCCACTGGTAGAGGTTGCCCTTAGGCACAGATCTAGGATCAGCTTACTCTCCCCAAAGCCAAATCAGAACACCTTCACCCCTCTCCTAAATGGGTCGAATTTGATGTTTTGATGTTCAATTTGTTCTCTACAACCTACACAGTATGTGTGATCATCATTTCTGTTCGGTTATTTCTGCTCTGTCCTGTCGTCTCATCAATAGTCGAATATGAATTTTCAAGATAGTAATGTTCTTGTTGAAATGAGTAATACTTAGAATTGATTGTTTTAGAATAGGCTATAATCAAGAAAATGGGTTTCCATAGAAATCAAGCTCTCTAACAAATTAGTTAGTTGCCTCAGTCAGAGAAAATTGACAATATACAATAGAATACAAGAAAGCAATAACATAAGCCTATATCTAACGGTTTGCAGGTTTGTCTAGGCTTCTACAGCTCTTTTAAAGCTACATTCTGGGATTTGGTCCCAGATCCGGTCATAGACTTTAGCTGCTTGCTCTGGTGTGCCCCCAGAGGATGGGTGGAGACTTCCAGCATTGTGACATTTAGTTAGGCAGTTTGCGATTTGTTGTCTGTGTTGCCAGGCACCATGCTGGGTGTTGTATGTAATCCTGTTCATTACATTATAGTCATGGAGGTAAAGGAGAAGGCTGAGGGACTACGGAATGAGCTGAACCCCAGACATCAGATAGCTGTCCTTGAGGTTTTCAATGGTCAGTTGTTCCACATAGTTAAAGTCAGCATTATCCAGCTCCTCCCGTGCCTCATCTCAGGACTAACATCCACAACATTGACTGGCTCATATTCAGTCAACTCCTCCTAGCTCCTCCTGCTGGTTCTTCTGATTCCTGCAGTAAAGGAAGCTAGCACCAAGTGTACACTGATGGCCAATGCTGCAGGACAAGCAAGCCACTTTGACAAGAGAGAAATCTGCAGATACTCGCCATTGGATAGGCTAGCTAGCTATGCATTTTGGATCACTTTGATTAGATCGCTGTAAAGCACATCCTCTTGCCACAAGTGTAAATCAGGACCTGGGCATTTCCCGGAATATTGAACCACATTCCACAACTGATATTGAATGTAAATATTTATTACCATAGTGACAGAATGAAACAGAAAAGTTTGAAAAATGTCGGTCCTTAATTTTTATTTATTTAACCTTTATTTAACCAGGTAAGCCATATGACATCATACTTGACAAAGCCACCTAGCTTGGAATGTTGTAGAATGGACATGTTTCATCGGCCACATAACTTGCTTATGCATACAGATATGCTAATGAAGTGTGTGTCGACATCCACAAAGTATTGCACAGTCTTTTCAATATAGAATAAAACACCAAAAGCTTAAACAGCCTACTCCTTCTCTCAACCTCTACTTTTTGGTACTACCTTCTATGTTGTCCTCAGGTATGGTTCAGAGGCTTAATGAACAAGTCCCTCTGTCTGTTCTCCTTCAGATAAGGTGGCCATTAAGATCCTGGATAAGACCAAGCTGGACCAGAAGACCCAGAGGCTACTGTCCAGAGAGATCTCCAGCATGGAGCGACTGCACCACCCCAACATCATACGTCTCTACGAGGTGGGTCACACACACACACACACACACACACACACACACACACACACACACACACACACACACACACACACACACACACACACACACACACACACTCACACACACACACACACACACACACACACACACACACACACACACACACACAGCCTCCCAGGCAAAGGCTGTGTTATACACCTGTTCATGTTAAGGAATGAGTTACACAAAGCCTGGTCAGAAACTAAGCTAAGGTCATCAGTGCAGTGCACTTAAACAGAGTTTATCAGGAGACGATTTGACAAAAAAAAAATTCTCTCTCTGCCTTCCTGCCGGGTGACAGGTGGTGGAGACATTGTCACGGTTACACCTGGTGATGGAGTATGCTGGTGGAGGAGAGCTCTACACCAAGATTAGCATGGAGGGGAAACTGTCGGACATCGACAGCAAGATCGTCTTCTCTCAGATCCTCTCGGCTGTCAAACACATGGTATGGCTCAGGGTTGCAGTCCTACTTACATATACTTTTCAGTGTAATCATCAGGGCCCACCCAAATAAATATTATGCAGTCTCTTTTCCGTTGTGCAACATTGAATGTCATTTAAAGAATATGAGATGTATTTAAAGTACATATTGGTATGTTTACCAGATAAATCTTTGACCCGCCCCACAGCATGACAACAGCATCATCCACCGTGACCTGAAGGCAGAGAACGTGTTCTACACCTGCAGCACCTGCGTCAAGGTGGGAGACTTCGGCTTCAGCACGCTGAGCCGCCGCGACGAGACCCTCAACACCTTCTGCGGCTCCCCGCCCTACGCCGCGCCTGAACTCTTCAGGGACGAACACTACCTGGGCGTCTACGTAGACATCTGGGCCCTGGGCGTCATGCTGTTCTTCATGGTGACAGGAACCATGCCCTTCAGGGCGGACACAGTGGCCAAACTGAAGCACTGCATCCTGGAGGGGGCCTATGTGCTGCCCTCCTGGGTACAGGAGCCCTGCCAGAGGCTGATCAGAGGCATCCTCCAGGCCCAGCCCTCAGACCGCTGCAGTGTGGAACAGATGATGGGCTGTGAGTGGCTGCTGCCTGTAGACTTCCCCCGGGCCATGGAGCCCTTTAAACTGGACCCGTCCTATCTGGCAGAGAGCACGCCTTCAGAGTTGGAGGAGGATGATGCGGAGGTAAGGGAGGCGCTGGAGTTACTAGGGATCACCCCGGAGCATATCTTAAATAATCAGGGGAAGGACTGTAGGAGTTCTGTTACGGGCGTTTATAGGATTCTGTTGCACCGTGCGCACAAGAGGCGGGCGGTGGAGAGCATGCCTGTGGTTATGCATGTGGTCGGGGCCAGCGTGAGTAAAAAGGACCGATTAAAGGTGTACCACAGCTTACGGCACACCTCCAAGCTTTGTGTGATTCTGTGACGAAAAGCCTTTACTCCTATAGTTTAACTATGTTCTATTTTTTCAGTAAAAATGTATGTGACTGCAAAACGGCAAAATGTTCACCGCAGATAAGAGTAACTAAATAAGTCCTAAAGTTGAGATTGATGTTAGGATTTTTCTTATTTTTAAATCAATCTCTGTGAGAATATACTTTAGCCTGGGTGCCAGTCTTTTTCGATGTTATCTTACCAGACAAGGCAAAAATGTTACACTTTTCTCCAAAGTGACATACTATTAACACATACGTATATTCATATATGACCTCATGCAGCAATAAATCCCACAACTCTGGTGTTGCAATCACAACCTGAAGCGACTGAGCCTTGGTAAAACCAGATGTAGCATTGTGGAATGCAGAAAGAGTCAAGCATCCAGGCTAATGAGAATGATGAATGTGATGATTTGAATTAGAAATCAGGAGGTGATTATGTTTCGAATGTTTTATTGCACTGTTTTTGAGAGGCATTTGTTTTTTCTTTCCAGTTACATGACATCATGAGTCTAGACATTGTTTTCATCTCCTATTTCATAAATGCATGTTATTTTTATTCATTTTGCATATGATATCCTAGGTCTGGCTGGGGGTACTCGAGGAGAGGTTTGGGATGTCTATTGATATCTCTTAGCCTGAGTGCCAGTCTGTTTGTGCTATCATGCCAACTCCTTGTCACTCATTGTCATGCCAAACATGTTTGGCTTGACAATAAGCAATGGAGTTGGCAAGAGCACAAACAGATCTGGGACCAGGCTAGATATCAGCAGGTAACTAGTTGAAAGGAACACATTGGCCTATTGGCCTGGTTGGGTTGACAGTTATTTGTACACCTTACCTGTCAACTCCAATAATTACATTTTCAATTGTTATGATGCCATATTACTGCCCTATATATCTTTTAAAAATATTAAATAAAATGCTGAAATACTTTGCTTGTTGTCCTGTAATGTTTCTATAAACTTCACGTGTCTATGTTCATTACAAAACGTCTTTCTCGTCTGGGGTTAATGGATTTATATTATGGACAATAAATGGTGTCTGTATCTGATAAGAAACTACCCTAATGTCTTACTTTCAGTTCAGTAACAGTAACAGCAAGTCCCCTGTAACTCAGTTGGTAGAGCATGATGCTTGCAACGCCAGGGTTGTGGGTTCATTTCCCACGGGGGCCAGTATGAAAATGTATGCACTCACTAACTGTAAGTTGCTCTGTATAAGAGCATCTACTAAAATAAAATAAATAAAATAATGTCGACTCTAACCTGTGGGTGAAACTGAGGGGGACATGATGCGTTTGCCTAATGTACAGTATGCCTCTCTTCATACAGCTCAATATTTTCTGAAGAAACAACAATATCAAAGATGCATGTTTGACAGAAAATGCCATTATATCCTATCAACAATACATTTTCACAAGCAGTAAACTTCATCCATCTGTGATGCCTTTGATTCAAACCAAATATGGTTTAGTATGGTTTTAATCTGTGATCATACTGTATGTCCAGTATGAAAAATGTATGCACTCACTAACTGTAAGTTGCTCTGGATAAGAACGTCTGCTAAAATGACTAAAAAAATATTGAAAAATACTGTACACTACATTTCCCATAAGGACAATGGACAAATCTTACGCATGCTGACTCGTCTATACGTGATGACGCAATTTCTGTCTTGTTGGAACTGGAAGGTGATTTCATCAGGAAGAGTGTAGTCGTACTTGAAAGTGTACACTACGAGACCAAAGACAGCAACGGCGAATAGACTACGAAAATAGCTGCACTGACTCACTCGAATGCTATTCTACCTTGTCAGGCAGAATACTGAGAAAGGTAAGAATATTTGAGACATGATAAATTAATGCTATTTATTTCATTAATAAACGAACACATACAACAACGACCACGCCCTCAGCAATATTTGCACAGATTAAACAGTCGTGTTGGCACATTTCTAACGTTATAGCTGCTGTCAGTTTAAGGATGTGTAAAGCCGTGGTGTGCAGTTTATGACAGTCGAATCTTTATATTTTATGGAAATGTTATTTGTCAAATTTGGTAGGTCATGGAACATACATTGGCTGGTCAACTATGCAGCATATTTTGCTTTGGCAAGCAAACTCTTGATTGGCTAACTAAACCTAACCAGCTAAATCTGATGGGCCCCAAGCCTACCTACTAGCTAGTCACCCTTGATGCACTGACACTGCAGACACGTTTCTATGCTAACAATGCTCTTTCTTGTAGGTAACGCTAGCAAGATAAACTAGGCCAACAATGTATCTGGCAAACGTTACCTAGTTAGCTTGCTAACTAACCCTTAGCCTACTGAGCACATAAACTGTGTTACATGTATTTGTGAGCTAGATTATTCTCAGTAGTAGTTCATATCAAATGTGAATACTTTATCCAGATCTGAAGTGCAATATTATCGTCTTCTATCGACACACGAACATTGTATGCCGCGTTCACGTGCTATTCACGTGCTAACCTAAACTCGGAAACTCTCCGATTTGCTAACTCGTTGTAGTTATACACGTTCCGCGTTCAACGAATCAGCAAGTCGGACATTTCCGAGTTTCGTAGTTCCGACTTGCATATGAACGCGGCAGTAGACTGGCTTGTTTTGTTGATTCTCATGTGACAAAGGGAGAAGTGGGCGGGGTGATGTATAAGTATGAGGTCATTCATGGGGGCGCGCAGCTGTTTACTGGGTGGGGACTGCCAAACACTAGTGACTGGTCCAACCCTCACTGCAGTGTCTCTCCAGAATACCTCATGTCCAGAAATCACGATATAGAGTTTAAAATTAAAGATACAGTTATTGGGTAGGATATTCCAATATATTTGCCCTTTATTTGAACACGAATGAGTTCTGTCACAATCCTCTTATCACACGTCATTGAAGTGGACCTACCCCCAAACCAAAGTCCTGTATTTCCTGATTGTCTTTGTGATTGTCTGATTGTAATGGTGACATCGCTGATTCTGTTTTCCCAGATGTCAGTCACAGAGGATCTTCCTGATATGGATGGAGTGGATCTGCTGGGGATCCTGTTCCAGTATGGGGAGACTGGAGCCAACGATCCCTTCTTCCCAGATGGGAATGGGCTAGAAAACTGGCTTGCGGAGCATGATGTATGTCTCCCACTTAGGAATAAGACTGTTTTTTATGTTTGCTAACCAATAGGCTAATATAGTTTTAGTAATTGGCAGGGAACAAACCATTCATTTAATGGCATGTAGAGTACTATTAAAGCAGAATTATTTTATTGTTTTACATCAATAATGTGATAAACTTCCTTATAGTGCTGAGCGATTAACTGAAAAGTCGGTTATTTTTAGACTTTTTTTACAAATAATTGTACCGACGTTGGTTCAATTATTTGAATTCCATTTCATTTGTTTTTTTCTGTGAGCTCGATGTGCAGTTTCTGTAGAGATAAATCAGATGAAGCCTGAACTGTGCGATGTAGTAGGGAGTTGTCGTTTCCAACAGGCCAATATTCTACATACAGTGGGGAGAACAAGTATTTGATACACTGCTGATTTTGCAGGTTTTCCTACTTACAAAGCATGTAGAGGTCTGTAATTTTTATCATAGGTACACTTCAACTGTGAGAGACGGAATCTAAAACAAAAATCCAGAAAATTACATTGTATGATTTTTACGTAATAAATTTGCATTTTATTGCATGACATAAGTATTTGATACATCAGAAAAGCAGAACTTAATATTTGGTACAGAAACCTTTGTTTGCAATTACAGAGATAATACGTTTCCTGTAGGTCTTGACCAGGTTTGCACACACTGCAGCAGGGATTTTGGCCCACTCCTCCATACAGACCTTCTCCAGATCCTTCAGGTTTCGGGGCTGTCGCTGGGCAATACAGACTTTCAGCTCCCCCCAAAGATTTTCTATTGGGTTCAGGTCTGGAGACTGGCTAGGCCACTCCAGGACCTTGAGATGCTTCTTATGGAGCCACTTCTTAGTTGCCCTGGCTGTGTGTTTCGGGTCGTTGTCATGCTGGAAGACCCAGCCACGACCCATCTTCAATGCTCTTACTGAGGGAAGGAGGTTGTTGGCCAAGATCTCGCGATACATGGCCCCATCCATCCTCCCCTCAATACGGTGCAGTCGTCCTGTCCCCTTTGCAGAAAAGCATCCCCAAAGAATGATGTTTCCATCTCCATGCTTCACGGTTGGGATGGTGTTCTTGGGGTTGTACTCATCCTTCTTCCTCCAAACACGGCGAGTCGAATTTAGACCAAAAAGCTATATTTTTGTCTCATCAGACCACATGACCTTCTCCCATTCCTCCTCTGGATCATCCAGATGGTCATTGGCAAACTTCAGACGGGCCTGGACATGCGCTGGCTTGAGCAGGGGGACCTTGCGTGCGCTGCAGGATTTTAATCCATGACGGTGTAGTGTGTTACTAATGGTTTTCTTTGAGACTTTGGTCCCAGCTCTCTTCAGGTCATTGACCAGGTCCTGCCGTGTAGTTCTGGGCTGATCCCTCACCTTCCTCATGATCATTGATGCCCCACGAGGTGAGATATTGCATGGAGCCCCAGACCGAGGGTGATTGACCGTCATCTTGAACTTCTTACATTTTATAATAATTGCGCCAACAGTTGTTGCCTTCTCACCAAGCTGCTTGCCTATTGTCCTGTAGCCCATCCCAGCCTTGTGCAGGTCTACAATTTTATCCCTGATGTCCTTACACAGCTCTCTGGTCTTGGCCATTGTGGAGAGGTTGGAGTCTGTTTGATTGAGTGTGTGGACAGGTGTCTTTTATACAGGTAACGAGTTCAAACAGGTGCAGTTAATACAGGTAATGAGTGGAGAACAGGAGGGCTTCTTAAAGAAAAACTAATAGGTCTGTGAGAGCCGGAATTATTACTGGTTGGTAGGTGATCAAATACTTATGTCATGCAATAAAATGCAAATTAATTACTTAAAAATCATACAATGTGATTTTCTGGAGACTGAGAGAACGTGCGATCGAGAGGGATAGAAGCAGTTGTTTCACAAGTGTGAAAATACATGATCTAAGTAATTGACAGTTGGTATTCAGAAGTCATATTTACTTTGAAGAACTACTAAAATAGTGATTTTGTCAGACGGCATAGGCAGCAGCTCTATAGAGATGAGACAATGACTTTGAATGAAATAATAAAGTCATAAAATATTTTATTAAAGTGAAGTATTTTAAGAAATTATGGTTTAATACGTGATAAGCAGTAATGGGCAGTCACTACCATCATGGGACTTTTATTAATTGTTTTATTTATTGTTGTTACAACATTCAACCCACATAATGCAAAGTGCATTTAATGTAAAATAAAATGATCAAAATCGAAAACTGTGTTTTTTAATGATCGAACTGAAACCAAACCGACTCCAAAAAGCACTAATCGCTCAGCACTACTTCCTTACTTTAAAGGAGAATAACTATTTTTCACATTTGCTCTTTGTCGAATAAACAGTCATATTGAATTGAATGGACACCAACGTTCTGCTGTGTTGTAGATGCTGACAGGCATGGACACTGAGGACTTCCTGTCCAGCCTGCTGGAGGGAGAAGACAACATGGCTACCTCGTGTGTTTCACACTCTCCACTGGGAAGCGACAGCGGCATCTCTGACGACAGCAGCAGTGGCGGCGTAGTCGGCCAGAACTTCCTGGCCTGTCCCAGCCCCCAGGGGAGTGACAGTGACCCTGCGCCCAGCCCAGGGTACTCCCAGCCCAGCCCGGACTACTCAGACACTCCCCTGATGGCCCTTGAGCTCGAGGCTGAGAGCCCTGAAGCCCTAGCTGTGCAGACGGACCACAGCTACTCTCTGCTCCAGGGAGGAGACATGGATGCTCTACAGAGCGTGAGGGCTGAGAAGCCTGACATGGATGTCTTTATTGATCTGGGTATGTGTTGATCTAGACCTCTTATACTTGGCTAACAGGTTCATAGCTTTGGGTGGTATGAAAGAATGAAAGAATAGTTGCATGACATCAAATTGGCTGTTGACAGTTAAACTAATTGGATAGTTTGTTGGTAGTTTGAGCGTCTACAGACTAACTGTAGACTAACTTTAGGGGAATCCTGAATAATGCAGCCTTTTCCATGTTTTTGGGATTAAGTCCAGCAGATTTGAGTCCAGTCACTTGACTCTTGTCCTTGGGCTAAAAGATTTCACAAGAATATCCTAGTAAGGTTTGAGAACTTTACTGTTCATGTGAACAGAAACAATGAATATGTGGTGTTTTTGGCTCTCCTGTTCATCAGACGACCTGGACAGTGAGGGGATGGAAATGGAACAGATCTATTCCAGTGAAGAACTTCCCTGTGCTCTCGCCATAGAGGACTCTACACAGAACAACAAAGCTGATCTGGTGAGTTTCACATAATCAAATGGGTATTATAGACGAGGAAACAAGATGATGAAACAAGTCTTGAAGATGGCCCCGTGTAGGTCAGTTGGTAGAGCATGGCGCTTGCAACGCCAGGGTTGTGGGTTCGATTCCCACGGGGGGTCAGTATGAAAAAATGTATGCACTCACTAACTGTAAGTCACTCTGGATAAGAGCGTCTGCTAAATGACTAAAATGTAAATGTAATCCACAGTAGGGGAAAAGGCTGTTTTTGTTTTGTTGATGAAGCGGAGGGGAGGAGCATCGCCCAACGTGTTACAAAAAAATGGCAGTACATATCCTGCTTTTGCATTGCACGTCTGTTGTTTGTGTCTGTTTACAGTAACTTCTTTGATGTAATATCGCAAATGGACGTGGCAATTTCATCATTAAGGATTCCAGTTTTAAATACGCTTGTCAAACTTATTGCCAAACTCATTGTTTTAGTAAGAATGGCACTGACTACATGATTTGAGTACATCAGCGTTCCCCAACTGGCTGAATTTTATTTGGCCCCCAAGTTTTCTGAGCTAAAATCGTATAGAAATGTAAACAAGGTTTGAAATGTTTTAGTCAAATATTATATCCGTTTGGGCTTCTTGTGGTCAATTTGTAGTCTCAATCAATTACATTTATTTATGAAGCCCTTTTTACATCGGCAGATGTCACAAAGTGCTTATACAGAAACCTAGCCTAAAACCCCAAACAGCAAGCAATGCAGATGTAGAAGCACGGTGGCTAAGAAAAACTCCCTAGAAAGGCAGGAACCTAGGAAGAAATCTAGAGAGGAACCAGGCTCTGAGGGGTGGCCAGGCCTCTTCTGGCTGTGCTGGGTGGAGATTATAAGAGTACATGGCCATTAAGCCCAGAGTGTTCTTCAAGATGTTCAAATGTTCATAGATGACCAGCAGGGTCAAATAATAAGATTATGTCTGGTGAGAGAACATTTTGTTCATGTACTCCGGGGATCATGACTAGATTCAGCAAATGATTTGTAATTATTTTCCGGCCCCCTGACCAGCCCTCAAGAACAAAATCGGCCCGCGGCTGAATCTAATAGTTACGATCCCTGGAGTACATGAACAAAATGTCATCGCATAAGACATAATCTTAGTGGCAAAGTGGTGTACGTGTGGCCTTGAGCAGATCTCATAAAAATGTTTTTCTTCCCTTTAGTTCCAGTTCAAGGAGATTGTTCTGACTGATGAGGAAAGGAGACTTCTCGCTAAGGAAGGAGCAACCATACCGTCTTGTATGCCTCTTACTAAGGTCATTTTCTCCATTAATTTATTACAAATACTTGTTGATGCACTGGAGACCAACCTAGAAACCATTGTAAACATTGATCTAATTGCCATTCAGAGAGCACCCCTTAAAAATGACAGCCAGATAATGGAGCTCTCAGGCTAGGACAGGGTGAGATAATGGCTAATGGGGTTAGCTAGGGAGGTGTGACACAATCTACCCAATTTGTTGCTACCTTAGTGTTGAGCTTGCTAATATGAAGGGATAATCTATCAGAGGAGGCTGGTGGGAGGAGCTATAGGAGGATGGGCTCATTGTAATGGCTGGAATGGAATTAATGGAACTGTATCAAACATGGAAAACACATGTTTGACTCTGTTCCATTTATTCCATTACAATGAGCCCATCCTCCTATAGCTTCCCTCACCAGCCTCCTCTGTAATCTATGTTTCATATTTGGCCAGTGAACAGAAAATGTCTATTAAATAATAGAAATCTCTCCTGCACGCACGTTTGACTACAGCGTAATTATTTGTTGACATTTCATTCAAGTTGACCTTTTTTCAAAGCGAGAAAAAAATTAAACCCTGCAGAATCACATCCAATCAAACCAAATGAGAAACCTTCCCAGATAGCTTGTGTTTGGCTCCAGCAGTGAGATGGCAGACTGCTCCTCAGCACTGTGTACTATCCGCTCAATCATGTCAAGCACACGGGCCCCGTGTAGCTCAGTTGGTAGAGCTTGCGCTTGCATGCCAGGGTTGTGGGTTCGTTTCCCACGGGGGGCCAGTATGAAAAAAGTATGAAAATGTATGCACTCACTAACTGTAAGTCGCTCTGGATAAGAGCGTCTGCTAAATGACTAAAATGTCAACGTAAATGATGAGTAGCCCTTCCTCCCCTCTCTCTTTGTCGCAGACGGAGGAGAGGACCCTGAAGAGGGTGAGGAGGAAAATACGCAACAAGCAGTCGGCCCAGGAGAGTAGGAAGAAGAAGAAGGTGTACGTAGATGGCCTGGAGAACAGGTGAGAGAACGAATGGAAGGATCTCTGAAAATGAGTTGAAAGCCAGCACACACAGTACTAATAAAGTATTAATCATTGTATGATTGATTTCACCATTTCACTTCACCAATGTTTAGCCTGTTATGTCTTCATCGGGTCAAAAGGTGTTTGTGTGTGTTAAGTAGGGTTTGATTGGTTGATTGACTGAGTTGTTGCTGATTGGTCCCTAGGGTTTCCATCTGCACCGCTCACAACCAGGAGCTGCAGAAGAAGGTCCAACAGCTGCAGAAACAAAACATGTAGGACACCACTGCTGTTATCATGATTATGGAATGAATGTTCTTATGATAAGCATCAGAGAATGAATGAATGAATGATGTTTGTAGACTAATATTGTTCATTGAGAAAATGTCTGATGGTTATTATTATTATTATTCTCCCCCCTGTCTAGGTCTCTGATAGAGCAGCTGAGGAAGCTGCAGTCCATGATGAAGATGTCTACCATGAAGACAACCACCACCAGCACCTGTGTGATGGTAAGAGGACTAACACACAGAGTAGATCTTAACACTTACACCACCACATATCCTTTGTTTGGGATTCTGGGAATTAAAACTAGTAGTAACCTACTAGTACTGAAGGACTCCCACACACAAGTTTACGTCTGCAGATGTATTTAGTTGACATTTTGGTTGTAAAGCTTTTTCAAATTGAAGTTAAACTTTAACATGGTGGTAAGTCGCTCTGGATAAGAGCGTCTGCTAAATGACTTAAATGTAAATGTAATGGTGGGTGCTGAGGCAGCTACGTCATGTTCTTTCAGGTTGCCAGCTCAGCATGTGTTGACATTTTTATAGCTTCAACTGTTTGGGGCATTATAGCCCAACCCTGATTGAGGCTTGATTATGGTTTCATATGGTGCTCAAGGAGTGCCTGTACTGTATAAGTGTACTTTATGTAAGTGTACTATTGAGGCCAAAGCAACTTGGAGTACCCATTATTTTGTCCCACTGCCAAACAATGGTATATTGGAAACATAAACCAACAAGTACTTCCGCTTCGGTTAACAAAAGGCGAGCGTGCTGCTTGGGTCCGTAATGAGAGTAATGATATTTCTTATACAAAACAAGGTTACTTTAACATAGAAAAACAAATGGAAGATAACATTAAGTTTTAAATGTTTTAACTTCCTCTCTCTTTTTTTTATTTTTTTTACAGTAAAATACTTTTTGCATTCATCGTTGTAAACCGATGTACCTCATCTACTGGGTTTGTGAATCTGGGTCGCACACACCAGATTTTTAACAGCTTTCTTACGTTTGTTTTATTCTCTGCTCAGGTGTTCCTGCTGTCTTTCTGCCTGATCATCTTCCCCTCTGTCAACCCGTTTGGCCGCAGCCCTGGACAGAAGGAGATATACACCCCCTCTTCCGGTAAGTCAGAAGAGAAGTGTCGTCTGAAATGCTGAAGCTATGTTTAAAAACTATGAATAACATGTTCTTCTGTTGAAAATGGCATTAATTTAGAGTATAAAGAAGAGCAATAAACAACATCTAAAATTGTTCACAAATATTTCCTGTCTCTTCCAGTTAAGGTGCTGTATGAAACATTGTGTAAGAATTCAGAAGACGTTAACAAGCCTTTCCCCTCTGAACTGTAGTTGTGTCCAGGACCCTGCGCTCCGTGACTGTTGATTACACCCCAGACCCAATGCCCCTGGCTTACTCTGAGCCTGTGGAGGAAGCTGACAACGCTGAGCCGCCCTCTATCAGCCTCCTCCTAGTGGCCAAGGTAGAGAACCCCAAGGCCATGTTCACTGGCGGCCAGAACCACACACCTGACTACCAGAAGGTGGAGCAGTCGGAATCAGAGAGCGGGGTCAACAGCAACTCGTCTGTAGACTTCCCCAACCCAGGTCAGGCCGAGCAGAAGCCGGGGGCCGGGCCCGGGGGCCTGCAGGAGGGATCCAGAGATCCAGTGGGAACGCCTGTGGCCTACGAGGTTCCAGGGACCAAGGAAAACTGGATCGACAGGAAGCCAACGTCCATCATTATACAGCAACACCGCTCGGATGAGATGTAGACAGAAGAGTCAGTGGTGAATTAACTAACAGAGGGAGGAAGGGGCTAATCAAAGGTTTCAGTTAGTATTAATAATGTTTGATTGAAACTTGGTGAGGAAAAAAGGGTATTAGACATTTTGTTATCAGTGTTCCCCCTCTCTCTACCTGTTCCTCCTTCTCCTGGTGATACTACTGTTCCTCTTTGAGCACTTTGTTCTGATGTTCCGTTCCAGTGGTAGAATGGACTACTGAGATTTCCATTGTTATGCGTTATCATCATCCTCATGGGGGGGGAGAGGGGGGGGGGGGTGTACACTATGAAAGTGAATAGTCATGTGTTGAAATCTCCAGCAGGTTGTCCTGCTAAGTACTTTGCTAGCAAATGACCAGTTCCTTCCACAGCGCATGTCTAGTCCTCTGGTAGTTTACTCTGCACAGTCAGCATCCATAGTGTAAATGTATTCTCATGATGCTAGATTAGAGCGGTTGATCTGTATACACTGCTTTAGCCATTGCAGGACATTTGGCCATTTGGATTTTGTGGACATTTTTTGGTATTTCCCTTGTAACAAGGGTTTTCATGCTTCCTTTTTCATGTTTTTTTTGTTTTGCTTTTAGTTTGTTGACAAATGTAAATATGCCTGGAAATGGGAGTGCTCTGGAATTAATCCCCATTTTCTGGAGCCAGTGCCTGGACTGCGACTAGTTTTGACCTTTTTAGTTAGGAGCTGTTTGAGTCCTTCATCCAGTTGTTCACTCTCTGGACCTACAGTATGTTTACCCTTGTAAACCTCCGGACACCTTTTTTAAGTGGATGTCATATGGAGAGGTGAACATTTTTTAAATATATATTAGCTATGTTCAGTGTTGCAGTATAACTATACTCAAATGTAATGACCTGTCAGTTAATTCAGTGAGGCATTTTTGTTACGTTTTCGTTTTTTCATTTCTGTGATTTATGAAATCTAAATGGTATTGGATCTTTTTGTTATTTTTGATATGTCAAAGAAGAGATTAGATGTAGCTTAATCATGTTAAAAAGAAGCACTGATATGCCATAGTCCAACATTGGAACGTAAATAGGCTGGAATGATTGTAATGTTCGTTTTTAACAATTAATGTATGACATTAAACGTCACTATTAAAAGTCCCTTTTTTATTAAAATGATTGTTGTCGTCAGTTGGGTGCGGTGTGCAGAGGGGGCGCTGTTCAGAGGCTGTGGTGCTATCATCTATCAAAATGGCCTGAACTAGAGACTTCTCAGCCCACCCAGTCCGCAGAAGCGCAAGCCTGCGTGGAGGCAGAAGGAGACAACCGGGCTACAAATTGCTTTTTGGGCTGCAAAGCTCAATGTCAAAAGTCTTCTAAATAAATATGAGGGCTTTCAACTAACATTGACTTCCTCTTATTTTTATTAGATTGAAATTGAAAGATGTGATGCATGTAGAAAGGGATGGAGTGAAGAAGGTGTGATGATGGAATATTTGGGTGGATAGAAGGATGAGGGGTGGATGGAAGTATAGGATAGTGTGGGATAGCATCATTGATTCAACGCTCACAACAGAAGAGGGAATAACAGCACATGATCACCACTTTCTATAAGGAATAAATTACTCATAATGGAGTGTCATCATGAGTCATTGTTAATCAAATCAAATTTTATTTTCTACATGCGCCGAATACAACAGGTGTAGACATTACAGTGAAATGCTTACTTACAAGCCCTTAACCAACAATGCAGTTTAAGAAAAAAATAGAAATTGCAAATAATTAAAGCAGCAATAAAATAACAGTAGGGAGGTTATATACAGGGGGTACCGGTACAGAGTCAATGTGCGGGGGCACCGTTTATTCGAGGTAATTGAGGTAATATGTACATGTGGGTAGAGTTAAAGTGACTATGCATAAATAATAAACAGTAGCAGCAGCGTAAAATAGGGGGTTGGGGTGGGAGGGGCAATGCAAATAGTCCGGGTAGCCATGATTAGCTGTTCAGGAGTCTTATGGCTTGGGGGTAGAAGCTGTTAAGAAGCCTTTTGGACCTAGACTTGGCGCTCCGGTACCGCTTGCCGTGTGGTAGCAGAGAGAACAGTCTATGACTAGGGTGGCTGGAGTCTTTGATAATTTTTAGGGTCTTCCTCTGACACCGCCTGGTATAGAGGTCCTGGATGGCAGGAAGCTTGGCCCCAGGTGATGTACCCTTGTAGTGCCTTGCGGTCGGAGGCCGAGCAGTTGCATTTTTACATTTACATTTTAGTAATTTAGCAGATGCTCTTATCCAGAGCGACTTACAGTTATACCAGGCGGTGATGCAACCAGTCAGGGTGCTCTCGATGGTGCAGCTGTAGAACTTTTTGAGTATCTGAGGATACATGCCAAATCTTTTCAGTCTCCTGAGGCGGAATAGGCTTTGTCGTGCCCACTTCACGACTGTCTTGGTGTGTTTGGACCAACAATGCTATGTCTGGCAATGTAGGGTAAGGGTCATTCTCATTTACTACCACCGGGTGGCGACTGCTGCACAGTTTTGTAGAGCTCTTCTACCCGATCCGAGCCTGACAGCCCTGATATTATACATAGGATTAGGGCCGGGTAGGGCCTGTTTTTTCATCAATAACTAGGGTATGGGCAGGGCTCGGGTATCACTAAATTGATCACTAACATTTTGTAGCTGAACCATTTGCTCATGCTCTGCTGCGCAGTAGAGTCATATCTGACTAAGGTCATAACATGGTGTCAGAAGTACTTCAACCTCGTCAAATATAAAACAGGAGAGACTATTTCACAGAAAATAATACTGTTCCTTGAGTTTTGTCAGAGTTTAGAGTGAATAAAAGTAGCTAACAGCTAACTGCTGTCTCATGTCTCTTCATTGAGCAGAGCAGCCCACGCAGAGCTGTTGCTATGGATACTCACAGACTCAGAGCAGCCATGAGCAGAGTGCATGCAGAGTGCATGCAGAGCGAGCTGCGTGCAGGGAGCGAGTGAAAGATAGGAGCAGCAAATGGATATACTAATGGAGGAAGTTATTTCTGATTTCGGGCAGGGCCTTAAATTTGGCAGAAGCAATCCGGCCTGGGTAGGGTAGGGCCTGAACGTTGCGGGCATGGGTAGGGCTTGGGCTTAAAATTCATGCCTGTGCAGGGTTTTACCGTTTTAGCCATCCTTTGACTAAGGCGCAACACTGTTTTAAATTATGCCCATGTAGGCCTATATCAGATCTAGTAATAGTAACTGTATTACAACATGTTTCATAATCGTATGTATTATCTAACTTTCTATTGTTGTGTCTTTAGTCCTAGTAGAGTGAAGTACCTATAGGATTAGCCATAAATTGCATTCCAATTTCAGTGCTCAGTAGCCTAGGCCAGAGCTAATAGTTAATGAAATGGCCTATCAAGTTGTTATTCATAGGCTACTCTGACTGTTTAGTAAAAAGGGAGTGTGGATAGCAAACAAATAGTTGATAACTGTTAAAGAGCTAGTATGTTGAATCTTTCAACAAGCTATCAGATTTCTCAATCAAACAATTAATCAGAATGATAAAAGAGGGAAGGGCCAGCCTGTGCCACTCTTAATCCCAATTTTTACCTGGTTCTAACATCAAATCAAATCAATCAAGCAGATGTAGCGAAATGCTTGTGTTTATAGCTCCAACAGTACAGTAGTATCTAACAATTCACAACAATACACATGTAACAGTGTTGCTTCCGTCACTCTCCTCGCCCCTACCAGTGCACACATCGACAACATTCACCCTCGAAGCACCGTTACCCATCGCTAGCCATTTCACACCGGTTACACTCACCCCCCTTTTGACCTCCTCCTTTTCCGCAGCAACCAGTGATCCGGGTCAACAGCATCAATGTAACAGTGTTACTTTCGTCCCTTTCATCGCCCCTACCTGGGCTTGAACCAGGGACCCTCTGCCCACATCGTCAACAGTCACCCTCGAAGCACCGTTACCCGTCGCTCCACAAAAGCCGCGGCCCTTGCAGGGCAAGGGAAATAACTACTTCAAGGTCTCAGAGCGAGTGACGTGACCGATTGAAACGCTACTAGCGCGCACCGCTAACTAGCTAGCCATTTCACACCGGTTACACACACAATACACACAAATCTAAAAGTAAAATAATGGAATTAAGAAATATATAAATATTAGGACGAGCAATGTCGGAGGGGCATAGACTAAAATACAATAGAATAGAATACAGTATATACATATGAGATGAGTAAAGCAAAAATTTAAACATTATTAAAGTGACTAGTGTTTCATTATTAAAGTGGCCAGTGATTCCAAGTCTAGGGCAGAAGCTTCTAACATGCATCCTTTGTCCTGATTTTGTCCACATTCTGATTTTGCTCACATGTCCAGACAGGTGTAGACTTTTAAAAGACACATTGTGGTCTGATTGTGATCAGATCTTCCTGACTACCTTCTGAGGTACGCACTGTGTCTGGATACCTTACAAGTGTTGACGGATCTGGACATTGAAACCATTTAAATCATAATTATCCCACCTTCTAAAATAATTGACGGGTGGCACCATTGACTTATGGCATCAATATGTGTCTTAAAATAAAGAAATACATATTATTTTGAAAGAATAGCTGTCAAACTAATTTGCATACAGGGAGGGACCAGGAAATGTGGTCACAATGTGGGCACAGTAGAAGGATAAGAGACACATTTTAGTACCATGTGTACATATTTCTGAAATACACTTATTGATGAAGCCAGTGACTGATGTGGTGTACTCCTCAATGCCATCGGAAGAATCCTGGAACATATTCCAGTCTGTGCAAGCAAAACAGTCCTGTAGCTTAGCATCTGCTTCATCTGACCACTTTTTTTTATTGACCGAGTCACTGGTGCTTCCTGCTTTAGTGTTTGCTTGTAAGCAGGAATCAGGAGGATGGAATTATGGTCAGATTTGCCAAATGGAGGGCGAGGGAGAGCTTTGTACGCATCTCTGTGTCTAGAGTTTTTTTCCCCTCTGGTTGCACATTTAACATGCTGGTAGAAATGAGGTAAAATGGATTTAAGTCACAATGTGGACACAGTGTACGGATAAGAGACACATTTTACTACCATGTGTAAATGCAATGGCTACAATGTGGACATGATCAGAATGTGGACAAGATCAGGACAAAGGATGTATGTTTAGCACCAGGTATAAACTATGCTTTAGTGAGAGCGTGCATCTGTCCGCATCTGTTGCTGTTACACACACACCCTGACTACCCCCGGGCCCGCTCTCATCCTGAAAGAACAGGAGGCAGGTGGGGCACGCGCCTATTATTCTGACAGCCGCTGTTGTCTTGGCGATAAATCGCCACGCGCCAAGACGGGCAATTATGTTCTTGCTCCTCAGATACTAAACAAAACACTGGCGTGTGCCGCGTGCAAGCTGTTCTCTTCGGCTTCTCATTTCTCCGTAAAAAATAAAAAAACACGTTTATCTTTCAGTTGTCTGCTCAAATAAGTATTTTAACCAATTACAACTTTGGGAAAACAGATAAAGCACACACTTTATATTTAACGTTGCTGCAAGTAGCCTAGATACCAAAATCTTTACAACTTTTGGTTTTGGTGCAATTGCAAACCAATAAGGCATTATTACCTTTCAATACTAAACAGTCTCAAGAAACGCATTATGCATAACCGCCACCTTGTTTTATAAGAAACACTAAAATGTAGGCTACACATGTCCAGTGAGTGCATATCAATTTTATATACCGTAACTCAACAAAGAAAACAGGTTAGGAGCTTTATTCAGTTACAGCTCTGCACGTTTTATTCGCTTCAATCCTGGGTCCCATAGGCTCTTTTCTGTGAGATGTTTTCAAACTGATAGAATAGGGGGAATTTCAGTTTTGCACAGTGCTGTTGTTGGATGTTGACAGCGAGCCAAGGCAAGAGTGAATGAAGGTGGGGAGATTTCTTGTAACGTTGTAATCCTGCCCCCACGTGGGGTTGTCAACAAGCGCAACTGTAACACACAGGGACATTTGGTCTCGTCACATACCCAAAGCCAATCACGACAGTCAGGAGGGGAACACCACGCCTCTTGCCGAGAAACTCCGCTGACCTGCTATATAACCACTCCAACGCTGAAAGAGCTCAAAACAACGCAAGAGCTGCCGGTAAACTGTTAACCTGTATCTATCTATCAATTCTTGAACAAGCCGGATACACACTTGGATTACAATCATGACTCTGGAAATGGAAGAGATCCGTGGACAGGAGAGCGCACTCGATACCACCGATAGGTAAATAGCCTACACATTTTACAAACGAATGCAAACCTACTGCAGTCTGAACCTTTTGTTAATGTGTTACTATGTAATGACAGTGTGCAGAGAGTAATAATACCGATGTTTCTTTTTCTCTTCAGAGTGCAAATTGCAGGCACAGCCCTGGAGGAGCTGTTGGTGTCTGCAAAGAAGCAGGACTATCTTACCGTGGGAGTCTACGAGTCTGCCAAAGTTATGAATGTGTAAGTACACTCCTAATGGTGTATTTGTGATGCACTAAGTATTTATGCTCCGATGTAAAGCGTAACGTACAATTACAGCATAGGACCAGCTTCTAAACTGCCTCTCATGTTTATTCCAACAGTGACCCAGACAATGTGGCATTCTGCGTTCTGGCGACGGACGAGGAGTACGAATGCGACATCGCTCTCCAGATCCACTTCACCCTCATCCAGGCTTTCTGCTTCGATAACGACATCAACGTGGTGCGCGTTAACGACATCGAGCGCCTGGCTGACCTCGTGGGCACGGACGAAACTGGCGAACCCAAGGACGCACATTGCATTCTTGTCACGGTACGTCCTGATCTACCGGCTTGATCACAAATCATCCAGTCAGCATGTTTTACCCATAGTTTTTACTGATAATGGTCGTCCTGAGCGCTGTCAAAGCAATACGCATGTCAATCATTCAATCTAATTCTATATTATATAGTGTAGCTGCCTATCTTATGTAATTGTCATGATTCTAATACTTGCTCCCTCTCTCTTATTCACAGAGCCCTGGTGCTGAGTCTTGGAAAGACCCTGCTCTGGACAAACTGCATCTGTTCTGTGAGGAGAGCCGCAGTGTGTATGACTGGGTTCCCACCATCACCCTCCCTGAACGCTGAACAACTACACCCTCTGCATGCTTCATTTGATGATGATGAAGATGACGAAGAAAGCATAAAATAATCAGAACCTCAGGGTTTGAAGCCTGCCTGTCTATTGGAATACAAGGCTGTGGCTGTAACCAAGGACCCAGAGTGCGATGTGGGAAGGCAGTGTGGTTCTGGATTACTCATATAGACTGGCTCAGGTGTATGTGGACTGGGCCCATGTCATGTCATGAAAGCCCGGACCAGGATAAAGAGTTGAACTGGAATGAACTCTGCAGTACACAGAGACAGCTCATGACCCTATAGCTGCCCTGGCTAAGGTCAAGGGTTAGGGGTGAACTGAGGAAATGGTCAGAGAAAGAGAGAGGAGGGAGGAGAAGAGATGGACTTGTGAAAATGTGAAACATGGCTGGATGTAAGGTGGTTTTCTTGCAGCAGAATGAGATGTGAAAAAAGGCGGATTTTAGAAGGTTCTCAGAAGAGAAAGGAAAATACTGGACTTTATTTTTTACGTTTTCCAAAGAGACTGGGGAATGCTCGGATTGAAACTCAGAGACATTAATTTTCTTAACATGATGCAAGCTCTTGTTATAGCCTACCACTGAATGGACTTGACAAACATAATTTCATGGACTATGCATTGTATTGATTATTTTACTGTCATTCTGTTTGTTATGGAACTGTAAAATCATTTTACACAATTTCTTAATAAATGCTTTAAACTTTACCCAAGCTGTGATTTGACAAATTATTGTTCTGTGCAGCCATCTCCAGGGATGAGCAGTTTGCACTCATTTGACCCTGTCTCTGATAGAGTGGAATCTGATAGGATGAACCAGCAGCAGAGTGGCATCTGATTGGACAGAGATAGGTGAGGCAGGAAGTGTGGCACAAAGAACCCCAGGCTGCGGCAGAGAGGGAGGGGGGAGCAACACAGATGGAGAGAGTAGGAATAACTGGGTGACAGGTAGAGGGAGAGAGGAAGGTAGTAAGGGAGAGCAGCTGCAACACTAGCAGTTCAGACATAAGCTTTTTCAAGCAGGCAAGCAGTTACCTTTGCTCGCCCATACACCAGCTGCTTACTGCGACAGCTTGCACAACCGCCGGAGCCAGGAACCAGGGCTGGGGGGCCAGAGACAGGGGCGGGCTGGAGAAGAGGGGCTAGGGGCCTGTGCCTTAGAGGGCTCTCTTTGTCTACAGAGCATGGCTTCTGCACTGTCAGCGGGGGGCTGGTGGTGTGTGTGTGGCTGGGGAAGTGTGCGAACTGGATTTTCTTAATAAATCATGAAGTACACTTGCACACATTATGTTTCACTGACGGGGATTGCATACTGTTAGGAAATATCAATGCACGCTTACACATTCTGAGGAACAGATTTCCGAGATGCTATAGCTCTTGCACACAAACACTATTGTAAAACACTATTGTAAAACATTACACACATCAAGAAAAGTGAGCACAGCTATGAGGAATTAGCATGTGTATGCATGTGGTCTTTCCAGTAACACATGAATACGCACACACTTTGACATGATAGGAAATGGTCTTTAGAGTCTGGGCTATAGGGGCTGTTAGTTGGAAAGGGGCTCAGGCAGTCAGAGGAAAGGCGGATGTGGTGTGGGCCTAAGCTGACTCTAAACACGTCCACATCAAAGAGTCTGAGTGAAGGGGAACACACACACACACACACTTCCTGTAAACACCCATCATGCTATTCTATGAGTAGAAGACTGCTAAACTGAGTTGAGATGAATAGAAGTCTAGTCAATAGGAATTCCCCCTGTCTATTAGTCACTGGACTAGAAGGCACTGGGCAGTCACTGAAATCCCCCCAATGTGTAGTAATATTATTAACTCTTTCCAGTGACTGTAGGGTTTTTCCTTCTTTCATTTGCACTTGCCCTGAAGCCCAAAATTCCTAAAACCAAAAGTGTTGCACACTAGTCCTTGACTTTAGTCAAATTGTCTGAACTTTTAACACCATATAGAAAAAGGCCACACTTGACCCATTTCCTTAAAGAATGAAAAGCACTATTTCAGTCATGCCCCAGATAAAATAAATCTCCTATCTTGTAGAAATATAAATGTTGAATTTCTCCTTGTATGTTAGGTAAACATCGCCTTGGTCAGTAGCATTTCATTGGTTATTGTTGGATAGCTCCTTGCCCTAGTTTACATGGGGCCCTATACAATTACCTTTAACCCCCTTGAGTCGATTGACGCACCAGTGCATAACAAAAAAAATCCCTATCAAAATCTATCAGTTTAAGCTAGAGATGTCAGTTTTTTGCATTGGTTGTGTCTCAATCCAGTGCATCCGCCAGTGTCGCACTTCTACATCTGCAGTGAAAGGTGGCAGAGCTAGAGCAGTGTTTGTCAGATCATAAGACATCCCGAAAATCGGTCTTCTCACGTAAGCGTCTGTAGCGTCTAAACGGTTTTGCCTACAAACTATTATGACCACTCTATGGAAAGGGGAGGCTCCCGTTTTGCTCTACGACCCCACAAAGGAGACTTGTCTGAAGTCGGTACCGTCGATGTGCCAACTTCTGTTTGGTAGCGTCCAAATCGTTTGGGCTACAAACTATTATGAACGCTCTATGGAAAGGGGAGACTCCCATTTTGCTCTACGACCCCAACAAAGGAGACTCGTCTGAAGTCGATACCGTCGATGTGCCAACTTCTGTTTGGTAGCATTCGAATCGTTTTGGCTTCTCCACCGTGACCCCACTGTGGAAAGGGGAGATTCTCACGAACACGATGGTGTTCTCCGTTTTGCTCTACGACCCCCACAAGTGTCACGGGACCAGTTAAAAAAAACGAATGTAAGTATAAAGGTAGTTTTGTGCCTACCCCAAAAAAGGCTTAAATATGTGTAAAAATACAAAACAATATTTCCAGAGTTTTTTTTTATTTCTCCAAGATTTAGGGCAGACACTTTAAAACCTTGTTTCTTATTATTTATTTTAGACTCTCCTTTTTGCCAATTATGAATGTGTTATTCAATGCGTTTCTATGGGCTTTAGTAGTAATGGCCAAAATCAATATTCTATCAAATCATTTTTTAAAATATATTATTTTGATACCTAAAGGGGTCCTAAAATTCTAAATCAAATAGCTAAACGATCCATAGTATGACCATCTTGGTCGGTCCTCTGTAGCTCAGCTGGTAGAGCACGGCGCTTGTAACGCCAAGGTAGTGGGTTCGATCCCCGGGACCACCCATACACAAAAATGTATGCACGCATGACTGTAAGTCGCTTTGGATAAAAGCGTCTGCTAAATGGCATAATATTATTATTATTATTATCTTAAAACAATTCCATGTGAGTTTAGCACCCCCCTCCCCCAACGTCTTAGATTCTAAAGAAAATGAAACGTCAGATCCTAGGGCAATAATCTACCTTCCTTGGAAATGAGATTGTATCTCAACAAGACTAACCTAAACCAATGTGAAACCAAAGTAAAGGATCACTGCTTCTGGATGCGTACAGAAACTGCATGGAGTCTCTCTCCACGAGTCGACCAGTTTAACTTTGTACCCAGAACATAAACAACGTGTCTGTTTACCCTGTCTTTACAGGTGCACCATGGGGCCAGTATGGAGGGGGAAGAAGGTTATTCTGGTTTGAATGTAGAGCTCCAGCTGGAAAACAGAACTAACAGGTTCACCTCCTCGTGTTGCTTGCTGTTCTCTTCCACTCGAAGCCCCCTGCAGCAACAGACCTCATCAGAAGCCCGTTTATACCTGGTTCAACATGGGTCCTTTGTCCTGATCTTGTCCACATTCTGGCTGTGCCCACATTTAGACAGGTGTAGACAATTCAAAGACACATTGTGATCTGATTGTGGACAGAAACGCATTGTGTCTGGATATCTTACAAGTGTAGACGGATCTGGACAGTAAAACCATTTAAATCATAATTATCTCGGGATCTAAAGTCATTGACAGGAGACGCCATTGACTTGAGGCATCAACCTGTGTCTTAAAATAAATAAATAAATATTATTTTGAAAGAATATCTGTTAAATCATTTGCATACAGGGAGGGACCAGGATATCTGGTCAAATCAAATCAAATCAAATTGTATTTGTCATATGCGCCGAATACAACAGGTTCACCTTACAGTGAAATGCTTACTTACAAGCCCTTAACCAACAATGAAGTTTTAAGAAAGAATACCCCCCAAAAATCAGAAAAAAAATCCAATATAAAATTATACGAAATAAAAGTAACAAATAATTAAAGAGCAGCAGTAAAAATAGCAATAGCGAGGCTACATACAGAGGGTACCGGTACCGAGTCAATATGCGGGGGCACCGGATATTTGAGGTAATTGAGGTAATATGTACATGTAGGTAGAGTTTATAAAGTGACTATGCATAGATAATAAACAGAGAGTAGCAGCAGCGTAAAAGGGGGGGGCAATGCAAATAGTCTGGGTAGCCATTTGATTAGATGTTCAGGAGTCATGGCTTGGGGGTAGAAGCTGATTAGAAGCCTCTTGGACCTAGACTTGGCTACCACTTGCCGTGCGGTAGCAGAGAGAACAGTCTATGACTAGGGTGGCTGGAGTCTTTGACAGTTTTTAGGGCCTTCGTCTGACACCGCCTGGTATACAGGTCCTGGATGGCAGGAAGCTTGGCTGTGATGTACTGGGCCGTACGCACTACCCTCTGTTGTGCCTTGCGGTCGGAGGCCAAGCAGTTGCCATACCAGGCGGTGATGCAACCAGTCAGGATGCTCTGGATGGTGCAGCTGTACAACCTTTTGAGGATCTGAGGACCCATGCCAAATCTTTTCAGTCTCCTTAGGGGGAATAGGTTTTGTCGTGCCCTCTGCATGACTGTCTTGGTGTGCTTGGACCATGTTAGTTTGTTGGTGATGTGGACACCAAGGAACCTGACGCTCTCAACCTGCTCCACTACAGCCCCGTTGATGAGAATGGGGGTGTGCTCGGTCCTCTTCTTTTTCCTGTAGTCCACAATCATCTGCTTTGTCTTGATCACGTTGAGGGAGAGGTTGTTGTCCTGGCACCACACGGCCAGGTCTCTGACCTCCTCCCTATAGGCTGTCTAGTCATTGTCGGTGATCAGGCCTACCACTGTTGTGTCATCGGCAAACTTAATGATGGTGTTGGAGTCGTGCCTGGCCATGCAGTCATGAGTGAACAGGGAGTAGAGGAGGAGACTGAGCACGCACCCCTGAGGGGCCCCCGTGTTGAGGAGCAGCGTGGTGGATGTGTTGTTACCTACCCTTACCACCTGGGGGAGGCCCGTCAGGAAGTCCAGGATCCAGTTGCAGAGGGAGGTGTTTCGTCCCAGGGTCCTTAGCTTAGTGATGAGCTTTGAGGGCACTATGGTTTTGAACGCTGAGCTGTAGTCAATGAATAGCATTCTCACATGGGTGTTCCTTTTGTCCAAGTGTGAAAGGGCAGTGTGGAGCGCAATAGAGATTGCATCATCTGTGGATCTGTTGGGGCGATATGCAAATTGGAGTGGGTCTAGGGTTTCTGGGATAATGGTATTGATGTGAGCCATGACCAGCCTTTCAAAGCACTTCATGGCTACAGATGTGAGTGCTACGGGTCGGTAGTCATTTAGACTGGTTACCTTAGTGTTCTTGGGCACAGGGACTATGGTGGTCTTCTTGATACATGTTGGTATTACAGACTCAGACAGGGAGAGGTTGAAAAAGTCAGTGAAGACACTTGCCAGTTGGTCAGCGCATGCTCAGAATACACATCCTGGTAATCCGTCTGGACCTGCGGCCTTGTGAATGTTGACCTGTTTAAAGGTCTTACTCACATCGGTTACGGAGAGCGTGATCACACAGTCGTCCGGAACAGCTGATGCTCTCATGCATGTTTCAGTGTAACTTGCCTCGAAGCGAGCATAGAAGTAATTTAGCTCATCTGGTAGGCTTGTGTCACTGGGCAGCTCACGGCTGTGCTTCCCTTTGTAGTCTGTAATAGTTTGCAAGCCCTGCCACATCCGACGAGCGTCGAAGCCGGTGTAGTACGATTCGATCTTAGTCCTGTATCGACGCTTTGCCTGTTTGATGGTTCGTCGGAGGGCATGGTGGGATTTCTTATAAGCTTCTGGGTTAGAGTCCCGCTCCTTGAAAGCGGCAGCTCTACCCTTTAGCTCAGTGCGGATGTTGTCTGTAATCCATGACTTCTGGTTGGGGTATGTATGTACAGTCACTGTGGGGACGACGTCATCAATACACTTATTGATGAAGCCAGTGACTGATGTGGTGTACTCCTCAATACCATCGGAAGAATCCCGGAACATATTCCAGTCTGTGCTAGCAAAACAGTCCTGTAGCTTAGCATCTGCTTCATCTGACCACTTTTTTTATTGACCGAGTCACTGGTGCTTCCTGCTTTAGTGTTTGCTTGTAAGCAGGAATCAGGAGGATGGAATTATGGTCAGATTTGCCAAATGGAGGGCGAGGGAGAGCTTTGTTTGCATCTCTGTGTCTAGAGTTTTTTCCCCTCTGGTTGCACATTTAACATGCTGGTAGAAATGAGGCAAAATGGATTTAAGTCACAATGCGGACACAGTGTACGGATAAGAGACACATTTTACTACCATGTGTAAATGCAATGGCTACAATGTGGACATGATCAGAATGTGGATAAGATCAAGATTAAGGACACATGTTAGCACCAGGTATAAACAAGGCTAAAGAGAAACAAACTGACTGTCTATGCTGAGATCTGTGCTCAAATAGACGAAGAGGGAAAATGAAAGTGTGAACCAGAGAGAGAGAGAGTAAACCGGAGATGGATAGTTTATCAGTTAGAAGGCTAGCCCAGACACTGTTCTGCATGCATTGGACATACAGCGCCAGTCAAAAGTTTGGACACACCTACTCATTCAAGGGTTTTTCTAGATTTTTTACAATTTTCTGCTTTGTAAAATAATAGTGAAGACATCAAAACTATGAAATAACACATATGGAATCATGTAGTAACCAAAAAAGTGTTAAACAAATCTAAATATCTTTTATATTTGAGATTCTTCAAATTGCCACCATTTGCCTTGATGACATCTTTGCACACTCTTGGCATTCTCTCAACCAGCATCACCTGGAATGCTTTTCCATCAGTCTTGAAGGAGTTCCCACATATGCTGAGCACTTGTTGGCTGCTTTTCCTTTACTCCGCGGTCCGACTCATCCCAAACCATCTCAATTTGGTTGAGGTCTGGGGATTATGGAGGCCAGGTCATCTCATGCAGCACTCCATCACTCTCCTTCTTGGTCAAATAGCTCTTACAAAGCCTGGAGGTGTGTTGGTTCACTGTCCTGTTGAAAAACAAATTATAGTTCCACTAAGCGCAAACCAGATGGGATGGCGTATTGCTGCAGAATGCTGTGGTAGCCATGCTGGTTAAGTGTGCCTTGAATTCTAAATAAATCACTGACAGTGTCACCAGCAAAGCACCCCCACACCATCACAGCTCCTCCTCCATGCTTCACGGTGGGAACCACACATGTGGAGATCATCTGTTCACCTACTCTGCGTCTTACAAAGACACGGCAGTTGGAACCAAAAATCTCCAAGTTGGACTCATCAGACAAAGGACAGATTTCCACCGTCTAATGTCCATTGCTCATGTTTCTTGGCCCAAGCAAGTCTCTTCTTCTTATTGGTGTCCTTTAGTAGTGGTTTCTTTGCAGCAATTCCACCATGAATGCCTGATTCACGCAGTCTCTTCTGAACAGTTGCTGTTGAGATGTGTCTGTTACTTGGACTTGTGAAGCATTTATTTGGGCTGCAATTTCTGAGGCTGGTAACTCTAATGAACTTATCCTCTGCAGCAGAGGTATTTCTGGGTCTTCCTTTCCTGTGGCGGTCCTCATGAGAGCCAGTTTCATAGCGCTTCATGGTTTTTGCGACTGCACATGAAGAAACTTTCAAAGTTCTTGAAATGGGCGGCAGGTAGCTTAGTGGTTAAGAGTGTTGTGCCAGTAACCGAAAGGTTGCTGGTTCTAATCCCCGAGCCGACTAGGTGAAAAATCTGTCGATGTGCCCTTGAGCAAGGCACTTAACCCTAATTTCTCCTGTAAGTCGCTCTGGATAAGAGCGTCTGCTAAATGATTGTAAATGTTCCGTATTGACTGACCTTCATGTCTTGAAGTAATGATGGACTGTTTTTTCTCTTTGCTTATTTGAGCTGTTCTTGCCATAATATGGACTTGGTCTTTTACCAAATAGTGCTATCTTCTGTATACCGACCCTATCTTGTCACAACACAACTGATTGGCTCAAACTCATTAAGAAGGAAATCAATTGCACAAATTCACTTTTAACAAGGCACACCTGTTAATTTAAATGCATTCCAGGTGACTACCTCGTTAAGATGGTTAAGAGAATGCCAAGAGTGTGCAAAGCTGTCATCAAGGCAAAGGGCGGCGACTTTGAAGAATCTCAAATATAAAATACATTTTGATTTGTTTAACACTTTTTTGGTTATTACATGATTCCATATGTGTTATTTCATAGTTTTGATTTCTTCACTTTTATTCTACAATGTAGAAAAAAGTACAAATAAAGAAAAACTCTGGAATGAGTAGGTGTGTCCAAACTTTTGACTGGTACTGTATAACATGCTCCAGTTTAGTATTCAGAACAATCCCAAACCATTGCACACATCAGGGGCCAACTGTAATACCGGTATGTATTCTGGGTTAAGGTAGAGGATTATCACCCTGGTTTTTCCCATATGTGCTTTAGCCAACTTCTCTGACTGTTGTTGTCATGCTATTCATGTGAGATCAGTTAGGCTAAAGTACAGAGAGATCTGGGAGCAGGCAGTTACGCAGACAGGCAGGCTAGAGGAATAGAGTGATTTCCCACTCCCTGCTCCTCCTTCCTGACACTAAACACAAACAGACAGATGACACCAAGCCAGCCAGCGTGCCTCCAACTGTCCCCTGTCCCCTAGTTTAATGCCATGAGCTCATCCTCCATGCTGGCTGAGGCTGGTTATGTTCTGCTAATCTAAGCAGGTGTCTCTCACTGGAGAGAAGTTGCTGTACTCTGGCACTTCTGCTTACTGACAGATCACCGATATACAGGCTCTGGCCCGTTACGCTGCTCCTTGTTTTTAATAGGGAATAATGATTTCCTGGTGTCACTGTTAACATGGTAGAGAGTTTGCCTAAGTGTCACTCTCTGGCTCTGGGGATAGACACAGCACACCTGGGTTGGGTGGGGTCAGGAATAGGTAGGGATGAGTTCACCTCCACTGAAACTCTTTGTAGAGTGACTGACTGTAGTTAGCTCAGTACCCTGTAATCAGCCACAATAAAACAGCTGTCTCTGACCTGAAGGGAGGATGACCAAGAGCAACAGTCACTCATACACCTGACCATCAGTTAACGGCCTCACTGTGGCCCCTGGGTAGGATGACACATATTGTAGGTCTTGTATGAGGTCATGGTCTTTGGTCTAGTGTTCATTAGTGGTCACCAACTGCGGTCCTGCAGGCTTTTCTTCCAGCCCTGCAATAACGTACCTGATTTGCTAAGCAATCAGTGTGCTTTAGGCTACATGAGACTGTAGGCCTATTGTCATGCTAATTTGGTTGAAATGCAAAATCCCACATTTGGCTTTGTTTATTCATGTAAGAACTGATGTTCATTCTCAATTTGGTGAAAATCATAAATGGGCATTTATTTAACATTGCATAGTGATTGCATCAGGGGTTTCTTCATACAGTAATCACATTTTGAATGGATGAAATGTGTGATTTTTTTGTGAGTAAACGCTTAGTCCTTATTTACATAAAAATACGCTGTTTTGTAGACATATTGTCACACCCTGGCTCTGGGACTCTATATGTTGAGCCAGGGTGTGTTCATTCTATGTGTTAGATTTCTATGTTGGTAGTTCTAGTTGTGTTTATTTCTATGTTGGCTAGAGTGACTCCCAATCAGAGGCAACGAGTGTCAGCTGTCGTTGGTTGTCTCTGATTGGGAGCCATATTTAAACTGTCTGTTTTCCCTTTGTGTTTGTGGGTTCTTGTTCCAGTTGGTTTGGTCATTGTTACCGAGGACGTTACGAGTTGTTTTGTTGATTGTTGTTTCTATTATCACTAAAGATAATAAAGTTAACCATGTTCGTTCATCACGCTGCGCCTTGGTCTATTCAATACGACGATCGTGACACATATGTTTTGTCATTGTACACCCCTTCCTTTAAGAACACCATCCGCAGTTTATGTCAAACAATAACGTTTGTGGGGTATCAAATAAAAATGCTGAAAATATCAAACGGGCAAAGTAATGTGTAACAGCAAACAGCAAAATGCATGGAGAATGCACACAGCATAACACAGCATAACACAACCTCACACAACCTCACAAGCAACTAAACATAGTATTCCTACACGTATCACATTTCAGGTTTGTTTATATTCATAGTGCATTTTACTCATGCAATTGTAAAACTTTAAAACACATAAAACAAAAAACATAATGGTTTGAAACACAATAAAATGTGAAACATTGAAAATAGACATTTCATTAACTGAACCCAATCTAGTTTAAGCAGGGTCTTAGTACAGTAAGATGCTGTCAAGCCAAACACATTCCCCTGCTGTTGATCAAATTAGGCTGAGGGTCCAGGCCTGTCCTCTTACGTAAGCTGACATGAGATCAGTGTAAATGAGAAAGTGCTCCTTAAATAGCCTAATGAGGCCACGTAGCCAACTCACAGCCATGCCTGGCCTGCACCTCCTGATATGGACACATAGCTTGGCAGCGGAAGTATGGAGAGGGGAGGGGAAACTGAGCGAAGACATACGTATAGTTTGAGATTTATGTTCATAGGTGCAACGTATGAACATGGAGTGGGATGGTGCAAACGTATTGGGGGCAAGCAGTTCTCGTTTTAAAGGAGAACGGGCCAGCCACAATGCAAAAAACAACTCCTTTATTTTCCCTCCACCCTCCACCTCTCCCCACATGCCACCCATATTTGCCAGTTTATTGTGGATGCCAGTCTTGCACTGGCGGGGAAATGCTAAGTGTTTGCCCAGATATGGGGTGCAGTGCAGCCTCTACACTCAGAGTGACACATTACTGACATAGTTCAGCCTAGCCCATCAGGAACATGTTTGTAGGCCATGCCAGGAATCCCCAGGCCCCAGCCACTCATAGTCACATGTGTAGGTCATGGGGAGTAATGCCATATATTTTTTTAGTATTTAGTATTTTATTAGGATCCACATTGGATACTACTAAAGTAGCAGCTACTCTTCCTGGGGTCCACACAAAACAGGAAACATGTCATGATACATAACATTAATAGACAAGTACATCCCAAGGACAGAACTACATACACTCAAAATAAGAACACGCTTTCATACATTAATGCCTTCATAATCATGTGATTCATAGACTCTACTGAGTGCAACACACGAAAACGAAAATGCTATTGCAACGGTTGACCCATAAATGGGTTCACCCACATACTGTAGGAGACAGCTGCCCTGCAGTTGCAGTCTGTTGCTTCATTTGCATATTAATTTGATGACAGGTTCTGGTGCCTGGGTATTCAGACTCACAGGCAGGCAGATTGGTTGTTTTACAAACTGGTGGGATGGATGGATGGAAGAAAGGATAGATAGATGGAGAGAGAGGGGCAAGGGAAAGGAGCGAGAGAGCGATGGAGTGTGTCAGAGAGAGAAATGAGAGATGCCTGTTTAGAAGGTGTAAATACCAGTGTTCTGATGGGAAAGGCTGCGTCAGGCTAAAGGATCTATTTGGAGATGATCCGAAAACACAATGCGGACTCTTATAACCCCCCCCAACACACACACACACACACAAACAGGAGAGAGAGAGAGAGAGAAGTAACTCTGTTGTAATAAGTTGCTCCTTAGATACAATGAGATTATCCATTAGACAGCATCAAAGGAAGCTGGTAATGCTATTATCTGTAAAGAGCCTCACTGTTTTCCAGATACACCATGTGGTTCTCAATCTGCATCTGTTGTAGCCAACTCGATATCTGGGATCAGGCTAGATCTGGGGTAAGAGTTCAGTGAGGGTAAGGTAGTCATGGCAGGCATGTTGTTTTGGCTGGTGAGTAGCACAAAAACAGAATGGCCAGCACACTTAAAAGAGTAAACAGCATGACTAGAGTACTCTCTCTTTCTCAATCTCTCTTTCTCCCTCCCTCTCTCTCTCTTTTTCTCTCTTTCTCTCTCTCTCTCTTCTTCTGCAGCCCCTCCAACCATGTTAAAAAGAAACCCAGAAGGACGTTGAGTGAACAGAGAGAGAGAGCGAGAGAGAGAGAGAGAGAGAGAGAGAGAGAGAGAGGAGAGAGAGGGGAGAGCGAGAGAGTAGGGAGAGAGAAAGAGAGAGGCCTTGTTTGTGTTCAGGTCACTGCGTGTCCAAGGTCAGGGGTATTAGGGGAATGATGATGCACTGGCTCCTTACACAAACACAGTTTATTTATCCTTAAAAGTGTGATGAGAGGAATGTAACAGCAAATAGACTGATGCAATACTGGGCAATAACATGTTGTTACATAGGATAGGGAATGTAGGGTAGAAGGGTATGATGTTCAGAATACGGTGAAACCATGCCCCCTGAACCATGATTACATTACTTAATGATGTAAGGCCCCACTGGCCACCTGCATGTCATCTTATCTACAGGTCTATCAACTTTCAGAGCAGTCCGTGGACTAGCACACAGTATTGTGAGAGGACAAGCAAACAGCAGCTGTGTTCATACTCACACACTCTCCATCCCTAGGGAGAACAATGCATTACCGTTATCACCACTACCATGTGCACGGTTTACAATAACAATAAACTAGTGTTCGCGACAAAGAGTTTAGCATCTTCTCCCATGCATGACTGAATAACAAAGTGTTATGAGTCTGCATGGAGACGTATGTGAAACATTTAGAATTCCATCCATTATCTTTCAAAGGATGAACTGAGGATAACAACTGCATTTTGCTTATAGGGTGAAGTAAGGTTTTCGAAGGAACTGATGCAATTGTCCCCTCTTGGTTGCTTTTTCCATAGCAACACACCACATTTGCCCTACTAACACACCAAGGGGTCCATAGCAACAGTGCTTCATCTCTCTCTCTCTCTCTCTCTCTCTCTCTCTCTCTCTCTCTCTCTCTCTCTCTCTCTCTCTCTCTCTCTCTCTCTCTCTCTCTCTCTCGTCTTCTTCTTTCTCTCCCATGCATTCAGATAGCAGCCAGTTCAAGCAAAACAAGCCCAGTGTTTATGGGTGCTCTTCCATGTATGAAAAACAAAAAATAATCTATTTTTGTTTTGGTGGTGTTACTTAATCTGTAGGGATGTAGGGAAGAGCAGAGGGAACGATAGAGAGGGGGAGGGGCCCTCCGCTAGGGGCTGGGGTGGCAGCGGCCAATCAGATCACAGGCTCAAACTGGAAACTTGCTGTTGTTAACAGAGATGTGATTGGCTCACGCTGGTCTTGCACAATTGGATAGGTGTCCCAGAGTGTGTAGGTATTTTGAGCACTGTTATGATCGTGTTTATCTAATCCACGGGTGTTTAATAACCTTGTCATTCTTTTTTCTCTTCCTCTTTCTCTCTCTCTCTGTTTTTCTCTCTCACAGAGGAGGATGTGATGGTAAAGTGTAGTTAATTTGAGTCGTAAAGCCTCTGTAGTTACCCTGTGGCGTTTAGTAACCTCTGTGTACTTTATGTTCTGGGCTTGTGATTGTAGCCTGTACAGATAGAGAGGGGGGGGTTAGGGGCACAACAATGACTTGCATGCAGAACTAAACATGGTGGCTAGAGCCAAATCACTATATAATTGGACAGTGGTAAAGATGTGATGTCAGTAGACAGGTCAATGACCTGAGTGTGTAGGTATGTGTGTGTGCATGTGTGTGTGTGTGTGTGCACACGTGTACTTGTCTGCATGTGTGTGAGTGTTCGTGTGGGAAAGAGTGGGTGGGTGGGTGTTTGTGTGACATCTCTTGCATACCACTACTGAAGTATGACCACTGCTGACTTTTCGTCCTTCTGCAGCACAAGGTCATGTGGCATGGGGCCTCCCTCTAAACTCTCTTAATCATACCTCCATTTCCCCATCTCTGTTCTGCATGGATGGGATAGATTCATATCGGATCAACATGTTATTGGACTATTGGAGCCTCTGGAGAGCTCTGTTTTCCAAGCATGAGATGTCCAGCATACAACCATCATAATAACACTGATCCTAGATCAACCCTAGAGGTCAACCCGGGTGTGAGCAATACTCTGTTGACCCCTCAAAGACAGCGCTGACACACGCTGTGATTGACACATGCACTGTTTGTTTACATGTTTACATATCGTTCCTTCCTCACAGGGGCGGAGCTTCACCCGGCAATCCGATGTTGCTTTGGAGACAGGGCTCTGACAGCGGCCAATGGGCAGAGAGGATTATAATGAGTGTGTGTGAACGGGTGGGGTGAGTCTGTGTGACTCAAACAGCGCTATCAAACAGCATGTTGACAGAAGGTGATTTTTTGATCTGCTCACTCAAGGAAGAAAACACAGCGGGGAATGAGAACGAGAATCAAACAAATAAACGATGCTAAGCCAGTTAAATACCATAGTCATCATCTGGACATCAGGTGTTAGGTTGTGAGTGTGTGTGTGTGTTTTAATACAGTTGTTATTGTTATGACAGTAAAACCTTACTGAATGTGGCAACTCAGCTGTCCTTGGCTCTGATTTAACCTTGGGGTCAGGGGTCAGGGGTCAGCTAGAGGTGTGTGTGTTTGTGTTTGTGGTTGTGTGTGTTTGTGTCTCACGAAAGTGTTTGTCACTCTCATTACAAAGTTGTAGCTTTTTTTCTAAATATATCAATGTTGTTGTTAGTATCGTCTCAGGATCTGATTACTTACTTACACCAGTCCCTCAGTTACTTTACGGTAACTGTTCTCGCTAACTGTCCTCGCTAACTGTCCACGCTAACTGCCTGCATATTGCTTGTATATCACACAGTAAAGCCTTCATATTTATTCTGCAATAAAATAAGAGGATACTATGCAGTGTAAAACCCCATTACTCAAACAAGCAGCAACACTTCCTTACGGGCAGAGTGGATTATTAATCTGACACATGGTAATCAAACAGGATGTTATTATCTGCTCTGATTACACAAAGATTAAAGACTTGGAATCACCCAGACAAAGGATGATCTACAACTGAGGCTTTCATGCCTGGAGATTTGCTTTGACATCTGAGCTAATTCATTATTACCTATCAATCAAATTAAGTTTTAGAACTTTGATCATGATGCCTTTGTGTCTGCTGTTTGCTTCATGGCAGTTGTCTTTTTAATTTTTTAATTTCTTTCCATTTGAGGGGTAACAGGTGTGAACATGCAGTGTGTGTGTGTGTACAAAGACCTTTGTGTGTGTGTGTGTGTATGACATGAGAGCCCTGTGCATTCAGCCACGCAGGATGCAGCTGCAGATGCAGTTTGAGAGTGTGTGTGACTGCATGGTGCGTTTTGTGTTTCTCCAAACGTTGCTGTCAACAGCGACGCTAGTTGTCTGTCTTCTCTCTCTAAGCCCCACTCTAAGCTATCTTGTGATCCACCCATAACTTTTACTCAAAGTGTGCCTGACAGACAGAGATAGACAGAGATAAACAGCAGAAGGAGGAGAGGAAAAGGAGGGAGGGCAATAGTAATCTAATAAGTAATCGAAGTTTGCAGTCTGGCTTGGTAACCCAGCCAACCACTGGCTGAGTGACTCCTGGGCTACTTGGTCTACCCAGCAACCACACTCCACTCCTCTCCATCTGCTGCATAACACAAAGGAACAGAGAAAAGGACTGTGTGTGTGTGTGTGTGTTTGTGTCTGTGTGTGTGTACTGTGCGTGTGTGTGTGTGTAGATGGGCGGTGTGATGTTCTTGTGTGTTTATGATGATCCGTTTGTGTGTTTGATGGGGGTTTGTGTGTGGGTGTACGGGGATAACGTATATGGTGGGTGATTGTGAATGTGCTCGCACATGTGGTGAGCTGAATGGATAATCGCAGCACAAGGCAACTTTCATTGAGGTCTACAAGGGAAGCACAAGGAGTCTGCTTGTTGCCTGAAGGTCCTCAGTGGGCGACCTGACTGACCAGGGACTCTCTTGCCTTCTCTCTCTCTCTCTCTCTCTCTCTGTCTCTCTTTCTCTCTGTGTAAAAGGGAGCTTTAATCCCTATAAATTAGAGGGTGGGCAGCCTGGCTGGCTTATGTGTGTATGTATGCATATGTATGTGTTGTGTGCGTGTGAATGTGAAAAGTGCGTGCATGTGTGTATCTGTGTGTGTGTTTTTTGTTGTTGCTAAAGGGGTCAGGGCATATTGGCTGCAAGCCACTGATTGATTTAAGAGGATGTTGATCCCTGACCTTCTGACCCGCCCCTGGCCTATCTCTCTCTCTTTCTCTCTCTCTCTCTCTCTCTCTCTCTCTCTCTCTCTCTCTCTCTCTCTCTCTCTCTCTCTCTCTCTCTCGCTCTCTCTCTCTCTCTCGCTCTCTCTCTCTCTCTCTCTCTCTCAATTCAATTCAATTCAAAGGGCTTTATTGGCATGGGAAACATATGTTTACATTGTTAACTGTAAGTCGCTCTGGATAAGAGCGTCTGCTAAATGACTAAAATGTAAATGTAAATGAAAGCAAGTGAAATAGATAATAAACAAAAGTGAACGATGTGTGTTGTAACGATGTGCAAATAGTTAAAGTACAAAAGGGGAAATAAATTAACATAAAGTGCATTCGGAAAGTATTCAGACCCCTTCCCTTTTTCCACATTTTGTTACGTTACAGCCTTATTCTAAAATTGATTAAATATTTTTTTCCCCTCATCAATCTACACACAATACCCAATAATGACAAAGCGAAAACAGGTTTTTAGAAATGGTTGCAAATGTATAAAAAATAAAAAACAGAAATACCTTATTTATATAAGTATTCAGACCCTTTGCTATGAGACTCGAAATTGAGCTCAGGTGCATCCTGTTTCCATTGATCATCCTTGAGATGTTTCTACAACTTGATTGGAGTCCACCTGCGGTAAATTCAATTGATTGGACATGATTTGAAAACGAACACCTCTGTCTATATAAGGTCCCACAGTTGACAATGCATGTCAGAGCAAAAACCAAGCCATGAGGTCGAAGGAATTGTCCGTAGAGCTCCGAGACAGGATTGTGTCAAGGCACAGATCTGGGGAAGGGTACCAAAACATTTCTGTAGCATTGAAGGTCCCCAAGAACACAGTGGCCTCCATCCTTCTTAAATGGAAGAAGTTTGGAACCGCCAAGACTCTTCCTAGAGCTGGCTGCCCGGCCAAACTGAGCAATTGGGGGAGAATGGTCTTGGTCAGGGAGGTGACCAAGAACCCGATGGTCACTCTGACAGAGCTCCAGAGTTCCTCTGTGGAGATGGGAGAACCGTCCAGAAGGACAACCATCTCTGCAGCACTCCACCAATCAGGCCTTTATGGTAGATCAAAATCAAATCAAATCTATTGATATTTGTCACATGCGCCAAATACAGCAGGTGTAGACCTTACCGTGAAATGCTTACTAACAAGCCCTTAACCAACAATGCAGTTTTAAGAAAAATAAGAGTCAAGAAAAATATTTACTAAAAAACTAAAGTAAAAAATAAGAGAGCAACAATAAAATAACAATAACAAGGCTATATACTCTGTGAGGAGCACTCTGGCACCTTCAGACGAGAATGCTCTGGTTGTTGGCTCTACCCTGTGACGTCATCAGAGTGCACAGCTGAACACTGTATGCTGGAAACACTCGGTTTGTTATTTTTGACTAAAACATAACCAATATTCGCTAAGAGCCGCTAAGCTGCTAGCCATCAAGCTAACAAAGTTAGTCCCAGATGAGTTTTTCAATGGAGCCCTCTAGGTCTGGAGAAATAAATGAACGATTCCAGCGCTGTAGGAGCTGTATCTACTACGCTTTGTTTCGGGACAAACTGGATCACTCAGAGTTCCAATGCGGCAATTGTTTGCTTGCCGAGGATTATAGGCTTGAGGTGGCTTCCTTGATCAAGGAAAACGCAGAGTGGAATGTTTACCTTTTCTACGCCGGTGGCTGGACGGCGTTCACGCTTGTTGGACGCATCTCCGCCTTGTCATTTGTCGTTATCTGACTGGCCGGTGTTTCCCGGAGCTCCCCCATCTGATAGCAGAGTTGAAGGAGCACAGCAAGAGGAGCAAGGCAATCAAGTCTACACTCCCAATGAGAGGCCCGGTGCGGATACAAACAACAAATATTTTTGCCGTCCTGGAGCCTGATCACTCACCTCTATGGAGTCAGCAGGAGAGGAGTGCATGTCTGGAATAGTGGCAAGGGTCCAGGAACATTCCACTATGCTGGCCAGCTTGGGGAAAGCGATGGATCGGGTTCTTCAGGTCGTCCAATGCCTGGAGAGAAGAGGAACCGATCCGTCGAGACCAGCTGGCCAACCGGATCCAGCCACCTACATCACCGCACCCGGAGGGATCCAGATATCTCGACCACGGGCGTTCGATGGGACGCCGGCTCTATGTCAGGGATTCCTTCTCCAACTGGAGCTGTACTGCTCCAGTGTCTGGCCGGCGCCATCAGATCGAGAGCAGGTGTCCGTCCTCATTTCCTGCCTCTCGGGGAAAGCCCTGGAGTGGGCCAATGCGGTTTGGAGAGAAGGAGGAGCCGCGTTGGAGGACTACAGGGAGTTTGCCCGCCTATTTCGGGCGGTTTTCGATCACCTGCCCGAGGGTCGAGAGGCGGGTGAGCAGCTGGTCCACTTGAGGCAGGGGACGAGGACAGTACAGGAGTTCGCGCTGGAGTTTCGGATTCTGGCAGCAGGATCCGGGTGGAACGAGCGGGCCCTGATCAACCAGTTCCGGTGCCATCTACGGGAGGCGCAGCTGGGAACTTTATAGATTAAACTTTCGCATGCCGCCAGGGCATTTCATTAGTTCCCCTATCCATTCCACGTCCCATCAGAGCACTTGATAGTCGACCATTAGGGTCCGGGTTGATAAAGGAAGTCACGGTACCAGTCACCATGATCACACAGGAGACGCATTGTGAGCAGGTCACTTTTTCCATCATTGAGTCTCCTGCTTTCCCGAAAAGTACTGGTGGCCTACCTTGGCTAAGGACGTGAGGGTGTATGTTTCCTCCTGCTCAGTGTGCGCCCAGAGTAAGGCACCTAGGCACCTCCCAGCGGGTAAGTAAAAAAATGTGAGTGTAATATTTTTTAACTGATCTGCCTCTCTCTCAAGGGGACACCACCATCCTGGTCGTTGTGGACCGCTTTTCGAAGGCTTGCCGCCTCCTTCCTCTGCCCGGTCTCCCCACGGCTCTGCAAACTGCGGAGGCCCTGTTTACTCACGTCTTCCGGCACTACGGGGTACCAGAGGATATAGTGTCTGACCGAGGTCCCCAGTTCACATCAAAAGTCTGGAAGGCGTTCAAGGAACGTCTGGGTGTCTCGGTCAGCCTGACCTCTGGGTTCCACCCTGAGAGTAATGGGCAGGTGGAATGGGTAAATCAGGATGTGGGTAGGTTCCTGAGGTCCTAATGCCAGGACCGGCCGGGGGAGTGGTCAGTGTTCCTGCCATGGGCAGAATATGCCCAGAACTCTCTCCTCCACTCCTCTACGAACCTAACACCATTTCAGTGTGTTTTAGGTTATCAACCGGTTCTGGCACCGTGGCACCAGAGCCAGACCAAAGCTCCTGTGGTGGATGACTGGTTTCGGCGCGTGGAGGAGATGTGGAACACTGCCCATGTTCACCTCCAACGCGCCGTGCATCGTCAGAAGGCCAACGCTGACCGTCACCGCAGTGAGGCCCCCGTCTTTGTACCGGGGGATCGGGTCTGGCTCTCGACCCAGAATCTGCCCCTCTGCCTGCCCTGCCGGAAGCTGAGGCTGCGGTTTGTAGGGCTTTTCAAAGTCCTGAGGAGAATCAACGAGGTCACATATAGGTTATTACTCCCCCCTGATTACCGTATTAACCCCTCATTTCATGTGTCTCTCCTCAGGCCAGTGGTGGCTGGTCCGCTCCAGGAGTCTGAGTGCAGGAGGTCCCTCCACCTCCTTTGGACATCGAGGGGGTGCCGGCATACTCTGTCCGTTCCATACTGGATTCGAGGCGCTGGGTGGGGGGCCTTCAGTACCTCGTGGAGTGGGAAGGGTACGGTCCGGAGGAACGGTGCTGGGTCCCGGTGAGGGATATCCTCGATCCCTCTCTGTTGAGGGACTTCCATTGTCGCCATCGACTCGCCCTGCTCCGCGTCCTCCTGGCCGTCTCCGAGGCCGGTGTCGGCGCGCTGCTGGAGCTGCGCGTCAATTCAGCCGAGGCTGCCCCTCTTCCTTGCTTGGGCAGGTTTCGGCGTTCATCGTCACCGGCTTACTAGCCACTACCGCTCCATTTATCATCACTCCATTTGTCTTGTCTTGTCTTGTCTTGTCAATCACACACACCTGGTATTCATTCCCTCATTAGTCTGTGTATAAGTGTTCCCTCTGCCCCCTTGTCCTTTGTGAGTGATTGTTCATTGTGAGAGTGAGTAGCTCGGTTTTGTTTTGACGCTTGCTGCGCTTTATTCATGTACACTGAATAAACTCTGGATTTCGGTGTTTTACCTCCTGTGCCTGACTCCGTCATTCACACCTCATCACACTGCCTCTCACCCGTCCATAAAGGGTTCTCCGAATCCTGTGAAGCGTGGGAGTGGGCGGATTTCCTCGTCCTTCACGCCAGCCGTGATTTTGGGCAGCTCCATGGTAAGAAATGTGACCGTTCCTGGTGCAAAAACAATGTCCTATCCTGGAGCTTATTACTAAGCTGCTCCCGAATGTACTACGTCAGGACATGGAAATCGATTGCATCGTAGTCCATGTGGGTTTTAATGACATTATGAAGGGCAGCTCTGAACAGTTGAAACTGGATTTTAAGGAGCTGATTGACTCTCTGCTAGACACTAATAAAAGACCCATCATATCTGGCCCTGTGCCCTCTCTGAATCGTGGCATTGAAAACTTTAGCAGGATTATTTCTCTTCACAACTGGCTACGTGATTATTGCAGCTCAATGGCTGTAACCTTTGTTGACAATTTTGATACCTTTTGGAAACAAAAAACGTTTTATAAGGAGGATGGGATCGACGCAAATCATTTGGGTTCCTGGATCCTTTCACAGCATTATAAGGCTGCGTTGAGACAATGACTTATCAATGACCCAAGCCCAGCTCAGTTAATCCCCACCATTGTGACGATGAGTTGTCATAATGCTTCAGCAAATGTACATTATACCAGGGGCATTGGTAGACACAATGTAAGTAACCTAATTTATGTCCCTCTAACTGCCCTGAATACCTCTGCTGATCCTACAGCTATTGTATGCAGTAATCATGTGCCTATGGACCAGATTTATGCTCTTACCACTGAGGCGGTGTGCCCTAGTAGGAAGTCCACTGTGTGCAGCTCACTCTGCACTAACATAAAGAGCATGAGCATATCTACTTCTGCTAAGCTTCCCAGTAAAGCAATGAAAACAAGTAAGCATCCCAGAAGAAAAGTGCTCAACATAGCCCACATTAACATACGCAGCTTAAGAAACAAGATTCATGAAATCAATAATTTGCTAGTAACAGATGACATTCATATTCTGACTGTCTCTGAAACTCACTTAGATAATACATTTGATGATACAGTGGTAACAATACAAGGTTATAACATTTACAGAAAATACATAAATACCAATGGTGGAGGTGTTGCTGTTTATATAGGATAACCATATTCCTGTAAAGCTTAGAGAGGATCTCATGTTAAATAGTGTTGAAGTAATATGGCTACAGGTTAATCTGCCTCACCTAAAGCCCATTATTGTGGGAAGCTGCTATAGACCACCAAGTGCTAACAGTCAGTGTCTGGATAACATGTGTGAAATGCTTGATAATGTATGTGATATCAACTGAGAGGAATATTTTCTGGGTGATTCAAATATTGACTGGCTTTCATCAACCTGCTCACTCAAGAACAAGCTTCAAACTGTAACCAGTTCCTGGAACCTGGTTCAGGTTATCAGTCAACCTACCAGGGTAGTTACAAACAGCACAGGAATTAAATCATCAACATGTATTGATCACATCTTTACTAATGCTGCAGAAATTTGCTTGAAAGCAGTATCCAGATCCAACAGATGTAGTGATCACAATATAGTAGCCATATCTAGGAAAACCAAAGTTCCAAAGGCTGGGCCTAATATAGTGTATAATAGGTCATACAATACATTTTGTAGTGATTCCTATGTTGTTGATGTAAAGAATATTTGTTGGTCTGTGGTGTGTAATGTGGAGCAAACAGACGCTGCACTTAACACATTTATGAAATTGCTTATTCCAGTTACTAATAAGCATGCACCCACCCATTAAGAAAATGACTGTGAAAACTGTGAAATCCCCATGGATTGATGAGGAATTGAAAAATGGTATGGTTGAGCGGGATGAGGCAAAAGGAATGGCAAATAAGTCTGGCTGCACAACCGATTGGCAAACGTATTGCAAATTGAGAAATCATGTGACTAAACTGAATCAAAAGAAGAAGAAACAACAGATACATGATATAAAGAATGATAGTAAAAGCTTTGGAGCACCTTAAATGAAATTTTGGGAAAAAAGGCAAACTCAGCTTCATCATTCATTGAATCAGATGGCTCATTCATCACAAAACCGACTGATATTGCCAACTACTTTAATGATTTTTTCATTGGCAAGATTAGCAAATTTAGGCGTGACATACAAGCAACAAACGTTGACACTACACATCCAAGTATATCTGACCAAATTATGAAAGACAAGCATTGTAATTTTGAATTCCTTAAAGTGAGTGTGGAAGAGATGAAAAAATGATTGTTGTCTATCAACAATGAAAAACAACCGGGGTCTGACAATTGAAAATTACTGAGGATAATAGTGGACGATATTGCCACTCCTATTTGCCATATTTTCAATTTAAGCCTACTAGAAAGTGTGTGCCCTCTGGCTTGGAGGGAAGCAAAAGTCATTCCGCTACCTAAGAATAGTAAAGCCCCCTTTACTGCCTCAAATAGCCGACCAATCAGCTGTTACCAACCCGTAGTAAACTTTTGGGAAAAATTGTGTTTGACCAGATACAATGCTATTTTACAGTATACAAATTGACAACAGACTTTCAGCACACTTATAGGGAAGGACATTCAACAAGCACAGCACTTACACAAATGACTGATGATTGGCTGAGAGAAATGTATGATAAAAATATTGTGGGGCTGTTTTGTTAGACTTCAGTGCGGCTTTTGACATCATCAATCATAGTCTGCTGCTGGAAAAACGTATGTGGTATGGCTTTACACCCCCTTCTATATTGTGGATAAAGAGTTACCTGTCTAACAGAACTTGGAGGGTGTTCTTTAATGGAAGCCTCTCCAACATAATCCAGCTAGAATCAGGAATTCCCCAGGGTAGCTGTCTAGGCCCCTTACTTTTTTCAATCTTTACTAACGACATGCCACTGGCTTTGAGTAAAGCCAGTGTGTCTATTCATGCGGATGACTCAACACTATATACGTCAGCTAGTACAGCAACTGAAATGACTGCAACACTTAACAAAGAGCTGCAGTTAGTTTCAGAGTGGGTGGCAAGGAATAATTTAGTCCTAAATATTTCTAAAACTAAAAGCATTGTATTTGGGACAAATCATTCACTAAACCCTATATCTCAACTAAATCTGGTAATAAATAATGTGGAAATTGAGCAAGTTGAGGTGACAAAACTGCTTGGAGTAACCCTGTATTGTAAATTGTCATGGTCAAAACATATTGATACAACAGTAGCTAAGATGGGGAGAAGTCTGTCCATAATAAAGCACTGCTCTACCTTCTTAATAGCACTATCAACAAGGCAGGTCCTACAGGCCATAGTTTTGTTACACCTGGACTACTGTTCAGTCGTGTGGTCAGGTGCCACAAAAAGGGACTTAGGAAAATTGCAATTAGCTCAGAACAGGGCAGCATGGCTGGCCCTTGGATGTACACAGAGAGCTAACATTAATAATATGCACATCAATCTCTTCTGGCTCAAAGTGGAGGAGAGATTGACTTCATCACTACTTGTATTTATGAGAGGTATTGACATGTTGAATGCACCGAGCTGTCTGTTTGAACTACTGGCGCACAGCTCGGACACCCATGCATACCCCACAAGACATACCACAAGAGGTCGCTTCACAGTCCCCAAGTCCAGAACAGACTATGGGAGGCGCACAGTACTACCTAGAGCCATGACTACAATGAACTCTATTTCACATCAAGCAAGCAGTACAAGTAGATTTAAAAAACAGCGGCAGGGACTGGGAGACTAGTCAGGATCGAGGGAAAGATGAACGGAGCAAAGTACAGAGAGATCCTTGATGAAACCCTGCTCCAGAGCTATCAGGACCTCAGGTTGGGGCGAAGGTTCACCTTCCAACAGGACAACGACCCTAAGCACACAGCCAAGACAATGCAGGAGTGGCTTCGGGACAAGTCTATGAATGTCCTTGAGTGGCCCAACCAGAGCCCGGACTTGAACCTGATCGAACATCTCTGGAGAGACCTGAAAATAGCTTTGCAACGACGCTCCCCATCCAACCTGACAGAGCTTGAGTGGATCTGCAGAGAAGAATGGGAGAAACTCCCCCAAATACAGGTGTGCCACGCTTGTAGCATCATACCCAAGAAGACTCAAGGCTGTAATCGCTGCCAAAGGTGCTTCAACAAAGTACGGAGTAAAGGGTCTGAATACTTATGTAAATGTGATATTTCCATTTTTTTTTAAACAAATTTATTAGCAAAAATGTCTAAAAAACAGTTTTTGCTTTGTCATTATGGGGTATTGTGTGTAGATTGATGAGGGGAAAAAAACAATTCAATCAATTTTAGAACAAGGCTGTAACATATTTTTTGGGAAATTGTGAAGGGGTCTGAATACTTTCTGAATGCACTGTAAATGTGGGTTGTATTTACAAAGGTGTTTGTTCACTGGTTGCCCTTTTCTTGTGACAACAGGTCACAAATCTTGCTGCTGTGATGGCACACTGTGGTATTTAACCCAATAGATATGGGAGTTTATCAACATTTGATTTGTTTTCTAATTCTTTGTGGGTCTGCGTAATCTGAAGGAAATATGTGTCTTTAATATGGTCATACATTTGACAGGAGGTTAAGAACTGCAGGTCAGTTTCCACCTCATTTTGTGGGCAGTGTGCACATAGCCTGTCTTCTCTTGAGAGCCAGGTCTGCCTACGGCGGCCTCTCTCAATAGCAAGGCTATGCTCACTGAGTCTGTACATAGTCAAAGCTTTCCTTAATTTGGGGTCAGTCACAGTGGTCAGGTATTCTGCCACTGTGTACTCTCTGTTTAGGGCCAAATAGTATTATAGTTTGCTCTGTTGTTTTGTTAATTCTTTCCAATATGTCAAGAAATTATGTATATTTTTTCTCATGAGTCGGTTAGGTCTAATTGTGTTGTTGTCCTGGGGCTCTGTGGGGTCTGTTTGTGTTTGTGAACAGAGTCCCAGGACCAGCTTGCTTAAGGGACTCTTCTCCAATTCATCTCTCTGTAGGTGATGGCTTTGTTATGGAAGGTTTGGGAATCTTTTTTTTTTCTCTCTCTCTCTCTCTCTCTCTCTCTCTCTCTCTCTCTCTCTCTCTCTCTCTCTCTCTCTCTCTCTCTCTCTCTCTCTCTCTCTCTCTCTCTCTCTCTCTCTCTCTCTCTCTCTCTCTCTTTACCCCTACCTCAATCCCTTCATCCATCAATGGACCCTTCCGTCATGGAGGGTGCCTACCACATGGCTCACTCTAACAGACACTTGACTCCCCACCAACCCCCTGACACACTCATTACATATTCACTCTGCAACACCCTTACCCCAACCTAATGAAACCCCTTCCCCTCCATCTTGTGTACCACACCTCCTGAACACCCCCATCCCTGTCCCATTCACTCTCCATGACTGACTGTCTATATAAGTGTGCAAGATCAATTTGGGTCTCTGTCTCCTACTGGAATGTGTGTGTGTGTGTGTGTGTGTGTGTCTTTGTATGTGTGTGTGTGTGTGTGTGTAGTCTGTCTGCAGCTTGGGGCAGCCATCCCCGATGTCTCCATTCAGCTTACCAGTCTAGTTATCTTAAAGAGGCCTCAATCAGACGTGCCCTCTTCAAAGAGACATATATACACACACACACACACACATACAGAGACAGACAGACAGACATACTGGCTGGGATTCAGAGGCATCGAGAGTCTCCAACAGAAACACACAGAAACATGGAGATATGGAAATACTGTACCCTGTGTTATGCAGCACTAATATAAGAATAACATTGAAATATAAAACAAAGCAAACAAAGTGCATCGCACATGTATCAGTGATCTATGAACTGTTCACTGTTTAGGCATGCAGGCTGCAGACAGACTTCACACACACAGACGCGTACACAAGATCCCTCAGGGCTTGTTGGCTTTAATCTGTAACTTAGTCATCCATAGACAGCGTGGCAGGTGCGAGGCAGCAGTAAGATGTGTGTGTGTGGGTTTTAGTCATCAGCCATATGGCCCACAGTCATCCTGACCCCTCACACACCTCACCCACTATCACACACACCCGCTAGCCCACAGCACACAACCACACGCTTGCTCACCCACTCACACTTTCTTCAACCATTCTTCCAGTCTCCATAGCTGCTGTTGAGTTCAGTATTTAGTATTCAGCTCCTCTACCATTCAGGATACACACGAGCTACCAGAGACAAAATCAAAGAACCAATCACAGACACAGCTTATTGGAAGTTGAGCCAATAAGAGAAGGATAGAGCTAACCAATGACGGAGCCAGCAACAGACCTAGGCAGCTAAAGATTGAGGCAGAGCACTCTGTGAGCCAATCTGCGGTAACAAACAATGGAAAGAGCCAATCAGTGAGGATTTCTTTGCAGTTGCAGCATGAGTATCTGACCAGAGAGAGAGAAAGAGAGAGAGAGAGAGAGAGAGAGAGAGAGAGAGAGAGAGAGAGAGAGAGAGAGAGAGAGAGAGATAAAGAGAGAGTGTTATTGTGTACCTTATTAATAGTCGATTGTTTGAATGAAGTGAGTGCAAAAGACCGAAATACAGCTTCCAAAATGTTTGAGAATGTCTATGTATGCATGTGTGTGCATGCACAAGTGGCTTTGTCTGTGTGTGTGTGTTTGTGTGTTTGTGTGTTTCTTTGTGTCCATTCCCCAGGTCACCTCAACCCCTGTCTTGGTGAACAATAAGAGAGGGAAGCGTATCATTGAGACACGTGCTGCCAACTGTTGCTGAAACTCAGCTAACATAAAACCATTTTACTGACTGTGAAATGACCCCCCTGGCCACGGCACACTCCAACAGCAACCCCCTCTCCACCCCTGTCCTGGCTCCATTGTCCCTCATGAATAGGATGAGGGGGTGGAGGTGTGTGTTTGTGTTGTTTATGTGTGTGTGCGCGTGTGCTATTGAGGAGTGGTTGTATAGATGTGTGTCTGCTTGATGAGATTTAGTGTTTGTGTGTGTGTATGTATGTATGTGTGTGTAGGAGGTTCTGCGTGTGTGTAAGGAGAGCTGGGTGTCTGGCAGTGTCAGTAGCAGCTGCCCCAACCCCAGGCCTCAGGGCTGAACAGTGCAGATTAGAGGGCTGAGGGCACGTGCTGCCTGCTCTGGAGACGAACAATGGATGAATGGAAGAGGAGTCCTTATCCCCCTCTATCTCTCTCTCTCTCTCTCTCTCTCTCTCTCTCTCTCTCTCTCTCTCTCTCTCTCTCTCTCTCTCTCTCTCTCCCTCTCTCTCCCTCTCTCTCTCGCCTCCTTGCAGAAGAGGAGAATTAGGCGTAGAAAGAAGATAGATGTTGATAGGGAGAAGGACAGACAGAGGGCTTGGAGGATAGAGGGATGGAGACAGAGAGGAGAGTTGGGCCTCTGTAGGGTGCTGAGAGGGCCATGGTGGCTTTGTGGCAGCTGTTACTCCTGCAGAGAGATATTTGAGACAGTTCCTTTCACAAATGCAAGGGTCTGAGGGATAGAGAGGGGTGAGGCGTGCGTATGTGTGTGTGTGTTATGGGGCGATGGGTTTTGGTTGGGTACAATGGGTTTTGGGTGGGTCTGGACAGACATAAAGAGAGGCACACTTCACCCAAAGGTCTCTTTTGCTAATGAAAATAGCATTTTGGACAAGGGTGGGATGGAGGGATGGTGAAAGGGAAGGGGAGGAAGACTAGTTATTATTATTATTATTATTATTATTATTATTGTTATTATATTTGGGCTCTATTCAATCTGTATTGCTGAAGCGTTACAGATTGTGCAATATAAATGTAAAGGTAATCTCAGATTGAGCCGACATGTGCAGCATTTACCATGAATGTAGTCTCCGCTAACATTGCCTTTACATTTCAATCCCGCTGTAACGCTGAACTTCCGTGATACAGATTGAATAGAGCCATAAGTTTATTCAAAAAGGGACAATATACAACAAAACATACGTCTCAGTACACCTGAGAAAATACGTATTATACCAGATTTATCCAACAGCTAATTTCTGTCTGCAGTCCCCAGACAGGTGAACATATAAACAAGAAAAACATGTATACGAACAGACAACAAACATTAGACATGATGAAATAAAATAAAAACACAAATTCTGGAAATACAGATACGTTTCCACACAGATGTCAAGAAATTGCACATGTTAATCATCAGACACTGCTATTGGATCTATGAGTCGTAAAAACACAGTAAAAAACAGCAACAACAAAAAAACAGCAACAAAAAAGGTTAACAAGTGGCTACAAGCCTGCTGTTCATTTAACCACTTTTTCAATTTTTGTGTAAAAGCACTGACACTAGCCACACGTTTAAATTTTCTGGAAGTTGGTTCCAGCGGTGAACAGTTTTTTACAGAAAATGCAGATTGAGCAAAAGCTGTTCTACACACTGGAACAATGGTTAACAATGGTTAACTGTTGTTGTTTTTGTCAATGTCAATCTGTTAAAACAAAAAAGGATGCCTGAACAGAGTCGATGTTGACATAAAGGAGTCATTGAGTTCTTCAAAACAGACTTATATTTACCCTGCAATACAAGGTAATGGGCCGTATGGTAATCTATCCGTCAAACACAAACACAATCAAACACAATCAGTTTGACTTCCCTACACGTCTCGTAAAGGATACAGGGCTGATGGTTAAAAGGCTCAAAGAGCACTGTGTCATGCTAGAAAACTCTAGTCTATGATGCCAATGAAGCATGGAAAATGCTAAGAGAAATTGTAAATGCATTAGAGCCATGACAGTATTTGCTATTTGAGTCTATCTATGATAGAGTAACTCGAATTGTAACTTCCTGACTTGATTGTTGATTGTTGCGAAACGTTTATGTGTGCTTCTCAAGTTAGACCCACTGTCACTCATGCACAGTCATTGAGGGTCATTCAAGGATTTGGCCTTGAGTGTTTGTGTATGGTGTATGCGGTTGGATGCATGCAAGCAAACATTCTGCCCTCAGCTACATGTTCCTCCAACTCCATATCTTACTTGTTCTCCTTCTCTCACTTCATCTCATCTCATCTCCTCTTCCTCATCCTATTCCACCTAATATCTCCCTCCTGCTCCTCCCCTTTTTTCCTAATTCCCAACATTTCCCCCAACATCCCGCTCTCTAGGCCCCGCCTTGTTTTCACGGCAACGCTTCAGTCTGATGCACACTGACAGTCCTATTGAGGTTGACATTGTCTCCCGTGACAACTAATGAGCATTAGTGTAAAAGATGCTCCAATAACTCAAATGACGGTTGATTCTTTCAGACCTTTTGTCTAACTCTGCCTCTTTGTCTCTCTCTTAATCGCTTAATCAGTAGAGTTATGCTGTAGAATGAAAACTGGAATTTGTTGATGATTCTTTTCTACACTTTTATGACGCTAATTCTGTGACTGACTGTTCTGTTTTGCACAGTCAGAGAGGGACACATACAATGCATCTGATTTGAAATGCAGTCAACATTTTTAAAGTGTTATTATCCATGTAATCTATGTGAGACAAGACATTGTCAGGGTCTTGACAGTATTTTACCCTACACTAATAGCAGTATAACAACACTTATAACAACAATGAGTAAACAATGGTCAGATATGGAATGTCATACATGATGGATCATTAGCTTCCCTACAGAAAAGACACTAACCTTCACACCTCTAGATGGCCGGGTGGGTGTGGAGCCAGAGACAGCAGTGGGGTCAAACTGTAGAACCCAGTTCCTACATTTGAATATAAAATTGATTTTTCAAACAAAACTACACTACATTTTATCTCTGGGACCCTAAGGATGACAAATCAGAGCAAGATTACAGAATGTAAGTACATTATCAAACCAGTTGCCGTGACAAAAGTGTTTTGTTGTTGTGCACTATCCTCAAACAAGAGCATGGTATTTTTTTGCTGTAATAGCTATTGTAAATTGGACACTGCAGTTAGATAAACAAGAATTTAAGCTTTCTGCCCATATCCCGGAAAGTTGGCTGTTGTTTACAATATTTTAGTAATTTAGCAGACGCTCAAATCCAGAGCGACTTATAGTTAGTGAGTGCATACATTTTCATACTGGCCCCCCGTGGGAATCAAACCCACAACCCTGGCGTTGCAAACGCCATGCTCTACCAACTGAGCTACACGTGACCTACAACTCTGTAACTGTTTTAAAGTCACCATTGGCCTCATTGTGAAATCCCTGAGCGGTTTCCTTCCTCTCCGGCGACTGAATTCGGAAGGACGCCTGTATCTTTGTGGTGACTGGGTGAATTAATACACCATCCAAAGTGTAATTAATAAGTTCACCATGCTCAAAGGGATATTCAATGTCTGCTTTATTATTTTCACCCATCTACCAATAGGTGCCCTTTGCGAGGCATTGGAAAACCTCTCTGGTCTTTGTGGTTGAATCTGTGTTTGAAATTCACTGCTCGACTGAGGGACCAAACAGATAATTGTATGTGTGGGGTACAGAGATGAGGTAGTCATTCAAAACTAATGTTAAACACTATTATTGCACACAGATTGAGTCCATGCAACAAATTATGTGACTTGTTAAGCAAATGTGTACTCCTGAACTTATTTAGGCTTGTCATAACAAAGGGGTTGAATACTTATTGACTCAAGACATTTAAGCTTTTCGTTCTTTATAAATGTGTAGAAATTTCAATAACAAAAAAATTCCACTTTGACAGTGACCATTTTTAAAAATCTTAATTTAATTAATTTTAAATTCAGGCTGTAATACAGCAAAATGTGGAAAAAATCAAGGGGTGTGAATACTTTCTGAAGGCACTGTATGTTAAAGCTGCAAAATGTAACTTTTTGGGTGCCCCGACCAAATTCACATTTAAATGTGAGTTATAGATCTGTCATTCTCATTAAAAGCAAGTCTAAGAAGCGATAGATCTGTTCTATGTGCGCTATTTCTATGCTTCCCGTTCTTAAGTTTTGTTTTACTTCCAATTTTCTACACCAGCTTCAACAGCTGAAAATATAATATTTTGGGATATGGAAAATACATTTCACAGCGGTTTAGTCACATAAACTGAAATTAGGCAAACTATTAGAATTTTAGTTACCAGAAAATGGCAGAGCGATCTTTAAGTTTGAATGACATATATTTTCATACGTCTTACCCAGTCAGACAATATCATGCGAATTGGAATACATAACATACCATACATCTTGGAGGACATATAGTATTGTAGGTCTTGCTCTGCGACCAGGCTGTATGTTCCGTCCTATCAACAAAGGTCAGGAGAATTTCCTTTGGTTTGGAGAACTAACGACAAAGGTTAGGAGAGTTTACGTAGCAGGTTTGGAGAAATAGGTTAAGGTTAGGAAAAGGGTTAGTTTAGGGGAAGGGTTAGCTAAAATGGTACTGTTGTCCCTGGCGCGACTCGAACACGCAATCTTTGGATTGCTAGACAGTCACTATATATGCCCAGCCATCCTCCCTATCTTCGTTTCTGTCTTAAGTAACCAGACCATTATTCAATTTGTAACATAATGTAACATATCATACTAAATGGAGGTAAACACATTTATGTTCCAAAGCATACGTCTGTTTAATGTGGTCAGGCTGTGTGGTTCTAGAAAGCACTGGTCTGCTTAACTGTTTATAAAACACTTAAACTACAACAGCCTGGCAACATCTAAATTATCTGAATGGTTAAACTACTGTAATTACACAGTGTCTGCCACCTACATGTATGATAAGCCAACTTAAGATTCATGTTTTGGCTCCATTTAACAACTATTTTTACAATTAGGGTGGCTGAAAGTAGAGCTGACATTGTAAATCAAATGGCTTGTTTGTTGATATTCTGAGCATCCAAAAATAAATGAAGTTAAGTCCAGGAAAGGATTTAGAAGTCATGTGAGCCCAGTTACAGTAACTGCTTCCGCTGCTGTGATTGTTATGCGTAGACAAGGACTTACTGTCTTCTATATGTTTGCCCATAAAGGTGTAAGGTAATTAACATGTCACTTGAGCCGGTGTCAAAAATATTCGCATTCCTTTTTATGGCCTTCCCTAATAACAGAACAATAACCGCACACACTGTTACAACTGGCACATGCCCTGCACGTGGGCTAGACTGTTAATTAATTTCCTGGTAGTGTCAAGTCTAAAGCTGTTGAGTTGAATTCTAGTCTCAGTAATTTGTCATTAACTGCTAATCTATCATCTGAAACTTTCCTCTGTACTCTCATCCATCAAAATTGCATGGACCTTTCTCTGCTCCTTTGGCACATACAGTATACCTAACCAGAAACTAGCCTATTAAGCAGGAAATGACCAAGTGAACAGGACGTAATATGTGTTAATGTGTTCACCTAAATAGCAGAAATTGTATCTCAAAGTATTACACCTAAGTAAATAAGGTTTGGGTTGCTGTGGCCTCAGTCACCTGGACAAACCCTGTATAAGGTGTGTGTGCATGGGCCCGCGCGCTTGGGCGAGTGTGTGTGTGCACGTGTGTGTCTCTGATGTATGCGTGTTTGTGGACAGAATTTTCTGCCTGGCTGTCCAGTAAATGTATGTGGTTTCCTGCACCGGATCAGAGTGTGAGATGTCAAACTTCATTGCACCTGTTAACACAACTGTAGATTTGTGTGAATGTTTAAAATCTTGGCAGTAGGAGTATGAGGTCGGAGTGCTACATCCGTTGGTTCTTTGCTCTCTTTGCTCTTTCAACACATTTTGTGTGCTTAAACACTATTTACTTTGCTGAAACTGATCAAAGTGGCTTTGATTTAGTCATTCTTTGAATGAGTTACATTTATACCACTTTGCACTTTTGTAAGTGGGTATCTCACATCCTCCACTACTAATGAAGTCTAGATGTGTCACAAAATGGAGGATGAATCCTAGCATGCCTACACTCTTAGAAAAAAGGCTTCCAAAAGGGTTCTTTGGCTGTCCCCATAGGAGAACGTGTTTGGGTTCCAGGTAGAACCTTTTTTTTTGTTTCAGGTAGAACCCTTTTGGGTTCCATGTAGAACCATTCCACAGAGGGTTCTACATGGAACCAATAAGGAGTTCTTCAAAGGGCTCTCCTATGGGGATAGCCGAAGAACCCGTTTAGGTTCTAGATAGCACCTTTTTTTCTAAGAGTGTAGTCCCCCCAGACCTCACTCTTTTGTTAATTGCTGACACATGTCAGATTAATATGACATTTGATGACAGATATAAAATAAATGACGTAAGAGAAAATACCCTCCTGTGCTTCCTAAACAGACGGCACACTTCTACTGCATGTGTGTAAACAGATGACACACACACAACCACCCCACCCCATTTGAGGTGAAACACACAGACATACGTGCACGCACACAGTCAAGTATATACACACACACAAGCACACGCACACGCACACACACCTGCAGAGTGCGAATTACACCGTGACATTCGGGGGGGAGGTCTCTTTTGGGTGCGCGCGTGCATTATATATATTTTGTGGGCCTAATCATAAAGACGTAATTTAAAGGTACCAGACATGGGATGAACACAACCAGTCATACTGTTTTAATCTGATTGTCAAACAAATCTCTTCAAAAAGTAGGCTACCTGTGCATGTTGTGGTCCTCTGTAGCTCAGCTGGTAGAGCACGGCGCTTGTAACGCCAAGGTAGTGGGTTCGATCCCCGGGACCACACGTACACAAAAAAATAAAATAAATGTATGCACGCATGACTGTAAGTCGCTTTGGATAAAAGTGTCTGCTAAATGGCATATTATTATATTATATTATATGTTCGTCCACTCCAAAATAATTCCAGCATCTAAACTGCAAGTATACTCACACCATTAGATGAATGGAAATAGACATCTGTTAGAAAACACCAACAAGTATGCGAATGATATTCAGCGATTGCCATTGATTAGGATTACATTAATTGATGCGTCTTGCTGACAAAGTAACCTTTCAGTTACTGGCCCAACGCTCCTACCCGCCAGGCTACACATGCAGAACAGGTAGCCTACAGTGGCTTGCAAAAGTATTCACCCAACTTGGCTTTTTTCGTATTTTGTTGCCTTACAACATGGAATTCAAATAGATTTTGGGGGGGGGTTGTATCATTTGATTTACACAACATGCCTACCACTTTGAAGATGTAAAATATGTTTTATTGTGAAACAAACAAAAAAACAGAAACCTTGAGCATGCATAACTATTCACCTCCCAAAGTCAATACTTTGTAGAGTCACCTTTTGCAGCAATTACATCTGCAAGTCTCTTGGGGTATGTCTCTATAAGCTTGGCACATCTAGCCCCTGGGATTTTTGCCCATTCTTCAAGGCAAAACTGCTCCAGCTCCTTCAAGTTGGATGGGTTCTGCTGGTGTACAGCAATCTTTAAGTCATACCACAGATTCTCAATTGGATTGAGGTCTGGGCTTTGACTGGGCCATTCCAAGACATTTAAATGTTTCCACTTAAACCATTAGAGTGTTGCTTTAACAGTATGCTTAGGGTCATTGTCCTGCTGGAAGGTGAACCTCCGTTCCAGTTTCAAATCTCTGGAAGACTGAAACAGTCTTCAATTCTGACCAGTTTCCCAGTCCCTGCCGATGAAAAACATCCCCACAGCATGATGCTGCCACCACCATGCTTCACTGTGGGGATGGTGTTCTCGGGGTGATGAGAGGTGTTGGGTTTGCGCCAGACATAGCGTTTTCCTTGATGGCCAAAAGCTCAATTTTATCTGACCAGAGTACCTTCTTCCATATGTATGCGGAGTCTCCCACATGGTTTTTGGCGAACACCAAACGTGTTTGCTTATTTTTTTCTTTAAGCAACAGCTTTTTTCTTCGCACTCTTCCGTAAACCCAGCTCTGTGGAGTGTACGGCTTAAAGTGGTTCTATGGACATATACTCCAATCTCCGCTGCGGAGCTTTGCAGCTCCTTTAGGGTTATCTTTGGTCTCTTTGTTGCCTCTCTGATTAATGCCCTCCTTGCCTGGTCCGTGAGTTTTGTTGGGCGGCCCTCTCTTGGCAGGTTTGTTGTGTTGCCATATTCTTTCCATTTTTTAATAATGGATTTAATGGTTCTCCGTGGGATGTTCAAAGTTTCTGATATTTTTTTATAACCCAACCCTGATCTGTACTTCTCCACAACTTTGTCCCTGACCTGTTGGAGAGCTCCTTGGTCTTCATGGTGCTGCTTGCTTGGTAGTGCCCCTTGCTTAGTGGTTTTGCAGACTCTGGGGCCTTTCAGAACAGGTGTGTATATACTGAGATCATGTGACAGATCATATGACACTTAGATTGCACACAGGTGGACTTTATTTAAATAATTATGTGACTTCTGAAGGTAATTGGTTGCACTAGATCTTATTTAGGGGCTTCATAGCAAAGGGGGTGAATACATATGCACGCCCAACATTTCCGTTATTTATGTTTTAGAAAGTTATTTTTTTTCATTTAACTTCACAAATTTGGAATATTTTGTGTATGTCCATTATATGAAATCCAAATCCAAATCCATTTAAATTACAGGTTGTAATGCAACAAAATAGGAAAAACGCTAAGGGGGATGAATACTTTTGCAAGGCACTATACAATATAATACATGAGTTGAATTAAAACATGTTTTACACCCTAGTTGTTTTTATTTTTTATTATTATTTATTTATATATATATATATATTAGGCGTAGATCAGCTTTAATAGTGCAGATAGATTGTAGATTCCATCAATGTAATTGTCTGCATAATTTCCAATCCCCCCATATATTTTTATAAATATATACACACATATACAGTGGGGAGAACAAGTATTTGATACACTGCCGATTTTGCAGGTTTTCCTACTTACAAAGCATGTAGAGGTCTGTAATTTTTATCATAGGTACACTTCAACAAAAATCCAGAAAATCACATTGTATGATTTTTAAGTAATTAATTAGCATTTTATTGCATGACATAAGTATTTGATACATCAGAAAAGCAGAACTTAATATTTGGTACAGAAACCTTTGTTTGCAATTACAGAGATCATACGTTTCCTGTAGGTCTTGACCAGGTTTGCACACACTGCAGCAGGGATTTTGGCCCACGCCTCCATACAGACCTCCAGATCCTTCAGGTTTCGGGGCTGTCGCTGGGCAATACGGACTTTCAGCTCCCTCCAAAGATTTTCTATTGGGTTCAGGTCTGGAGACTGGCTAGGCCACTCCAGGACCATGAGATGCTTCTTATGGAGCCACTCCGTAGTTGCCCTGGCTGTGTGTTTTGGGTCATGCTGGAAGACCCAGCCACGACCCATCTTCAATGCTCTTACTGAGGGAAGGAGGTTGTTGGCCAAGATATCACGATACATGGCCCCATCCATCCTCCCCTCAATACGGTGCAGTTGTCCTGTCCCCTTTGCAGAAAAGCATCCCCAAATAATGATGTTTCCACCCCCATGCTTCACGGTTGGGATGGTGTTCTTGGGGTTGTACTCATCCTTCTTCTTCCTCCAAACACGGCGAGTGGAGTTTAGACCAAAAAGCTTATTTTTGTCTCATCAGACCACATGACCTTCTCCCATTCCTCCTCTGGATCATCCAGATGGTCATTGGCAAACTTCAGACGGGCCTGGACATGCGCTGGCTTAAGCAGGGGGACCTTGCGTGCGCTGCAGGATTTTAATCCATGACTGCGTAGTGTGTTACTAATGGTTTTCTTTGAGACTGTGGTCCCAGCTCTCTTCAGGTCATTGACCAGGTCCTGCCGTGTAGTTCTGGGCTGATCCCTCACCTTCCTCATGATCATTGATGCCCCACGAGGTGAGATCTTGCATGGAGCCCCAGACCGAGGGTGATTGACCGTCATCTTGAACTTCCATTTTCTAATAATTGCGCCAACAGTTGTTGCCTTCTCACCAAGCTGCTTGCCTATTGTCCTGTAGCCCATCCCAGCCTTGTGCAGGTCTACATTTTTATCCCTGATGTCCTTACACAGCTCTCTGGTCTTGGCCATTGTGGAGAGGTTGGAGTCTGTTTGATTGAGTGTGTGGACAGGTGTCTTTTATACAGGTAACGAGTTCAAACAGGTGCAGTTAATACAGGTAATGAGTGGAGAACAGGAGGGCTTCTTCAAGAAAAACTAACAGGTCTGTGAGAGCCGGAATTCTTACTGGTTGGTAGGTGATCAAATACTTATGTCATGCAATAAAATGCTAATTAGTTACTTAAAAATCATACAATGTGATTTTCTGGATTTTTGTTTTAGATTCCGTCTCTCAGAGTTGAAGTGTACCTATGATAAAAATTACAGACCTCTACATGCTTTGTAAGTAGAAAAACCTGCAAAATCGGCAGTGTATCAAATACTTGTTCTCCCCACTGTATATATATATATATACATTAAATTAAATCAAATCAAATCAATTTTATTTGTCACATGCACGTGTTTAGCAGATGTGATTGCGGGTGTAGCAAAATGTTTGTGCTTCTAGCTCCGACAGTGCAGTAATATCTAACAAGTAATATCTAACAATTTCACAACATATGCCTTATACACACAAATCTAAGTAAGGAATGGAATTTAAGAATATACAGTTGAAGTCGGAAGTTTACATACACTTAGGTTGGAGTCATTCAAACTCGTTTTTCAGCCACTCCACAAATGTCTTGTTAACAGACTATAGTTTTGGCAAGTCGGTTAGGACATCTACTTTGTGCATGACACAAGTAATTTTTCCAACAGTTGTTTACAGACAGATTATTTCACTTATAGTTCACTGTATCACAATTCCAGTAGGTCAGAAGTTTACATACACTAAGTTGACTGTGCCTTTAAACAGCTTGGAAAATTCCAGAAAATGATGTCATGGCTTTAGAAGCTTCTGATAGACTCATTGACATCATTTGAGACAATTGGAGGTGTACCTGTGGATGTATTTCAAGGCCTAACTTCAAACTCAGTGCCTCTTTGCTTGACATCATGGGAAAATCTAAAGAAATCAGCCAAATATTGCAGACCTCCACAAGTCTGGTTCATCCTTGGGAGCAATTTTCAAACATCTGAAGGTACCACGTTCATCTGTACAAACAATAGTACGCAAGTATAAACACCATGGGACCACGCAGCTGTCATACCGCTCAGGAAGGAGACGCGTTCTGTCTCCTAGAGATTAACGTACTTTGGTGCGAAAAGTGCAAATCAATCCCAGAACAACAGCAAAGTACAATGTGAAGATGCTGGAGGAAACAGGTACAAAAGTATCTATATCCACAGTAAAACGAGTCCTATATCGACATAACCTGAAAGGCCGCTCAGCAAGGAAGAAGCCACTGCTCCAAAACCGCCATAAAAAAGACAGACTACGGTTTGCAACTTCACATGGGGACAAAGATCTTACTTTTTGAAGAAATGTCCTCTGGCCATAATGACCACTGTTATGTTTGGAGGAAAAAGGGGGTTGCTTTCAAGTCGAAGAACACCATCCCAACCGTGAAGCACGGGGGTGGCAGCATTCTGCTGTGGGGGTGCTTTGCTGCAGGAGGGACTGGTGCACTTCACAAAATAGATGGCATCATGAGGAAGGAAAATTATGTGGATATATTGAAGTCTCAAGACATCAGTCAGGAAGTTAAAGCTTGGTCGCAAATTGGTCTTCCAAATGGACAATGACCCCAAGCATACTTCTAAAGTTTTGGCAAAATGGCTTAAGGACAACAAAGTCAAGGTATTGGAGTGGCCATCACAAAGCCCTGACCTCAATCCTATAGAAAATGTGTGGGCAGAACTGAAAAAGCGTGTGCGAGCAAGGAGGCCTACAAACCTGACTCAGTTACACCAGCTCTGTCAGGAGGAATGGGCCAAAATTCACCCAACTTATTGTGGGAAGCTTGTGGAAGGCTACACGAAACGTTTGACCCAAGTTAAACAATTTAAAGGCAATGCTACCAAATACTAATTGAGTGTATGTACACTTCTGACCCACTGGGAAGGTAATGAAAGAAAGAAAAGCTGAAATAAATCATTCTCTCTACTATTATTCTGACATTTCACATTCTTAAAATAAAGTGGTGATCCTAACTGACCTAAGACCTAAGACAATCATTATTACTATGATTACATGTCAAGGATTGTGAAAAACTGAGTTTAAATGTATTTGGCAAAGGTGTATGTACATTTCTGACTTCAGCTGTACATACATATACACATACATATATTTTAAAAATATATTTTCCTTTATTAATTTCCCTTAACCCTGCGTACCCCTCTCCTAATTTGAGTAAACTAATGGACAACAACACTTAGGTTTCTACTTCCAGCTTATACATACTATTTACATTTTACGGACACAATGACGTTACAACAGTTATCTTTTGTTTGTTTTTAATCCCATCCTTCAGCTACCCCCAACCCCTCCCATCCATCTCCGAAGCCCATCCAGCTTGATTTCTACTTTGCCATATATTTTTAACTGTGCTGTTTCACAAAAGTTCCGAACCCATATACGTTTTACGGACACAGCATATTTTACAGTAATTATTTTGTTGTTTTTAATCCCACCCTTCAGCTCCACTCAACCCCTCCCATCTATCTGCCAACACCATCCATTTTTTATTTCTATTTGTCATATATTTTTCAACTGTGCTGTGATGTTTCACAAAAGTTCTGAACCTTTATATTCTCATAGTTTATACAGATTGTAAATTAAAGATAAACAGTTTTGCTAAAAGTGTTATTATATTATTGATTGACTGACTATGACTTTTCAAATCACCCAGTAATGCTATCTGCAGAGCTAGCTCCAGGTAAATATTGCACTTCTTCAACCATTCCTGGACCTGCGACCAAAAACAAGCTACGTATGGACAGTACCAAAACACATGATCTAATGACTCTGTCTCTTCGCAGCAAAATCTGCAGAGCTGGGATGGTTGTATCCCCCATATATATAACATTCTATTGGTTGCAAGAATTTTGTATAATTATTTAAATTGAAAGATTCTAAGTTTTGAATCCGGCGTTGTTTTGCGCATCAGTTCACAAACCATGTGCCATGGAATCGGTACATCGAACATGTCTTCCCAACTATTTTGCAACCTATATGGCACAGCTGTAAATTTTTTGGTCCTTAAATGAAACTGGTATACTTTTTTATTTATCACAATTTTCTTTACACCCTAGTTAATGAGTTGTCCATAATTCATGAGTTAATGTCGTCACAGATCACGTGACATAAAACACAACCTTTTTTCCTTACATTAATAACATTTATGACAGTGTTATTTGTAATTATTAAGCATTTAACAATTGAATTAGAACATTGAACTTAAACCCTGTACGAATCATGGATCTTGGAGATATAGGAAAATGCATTGTATGTGTAACTATGCCTACGTAACGTTTCATTATGTTTTGCCGTGAAAACAGTCTTCATGGGCACACATCCAAAATAATGTAGGCCAATGCCATTGCAAAATCGAATGCTTCTAACCGAAAGAGTCAACTATAGGCCTACTGTCATTAATGTATACTTGTTAGATGGATTGGATGAGCATTCGTGTCTAGCTGTAGGCTAGTTGTCTAGGGATATTGTCTGCCATCATCAGATGATCCAAGAAAGAAAACAAATATTGATAGAAAATAATCAAGCTAAATGGCCTACTTTTTTTTGGCCAAGGACTGCACAGAGAACACCAATACCGTGCGCACCTGAAAAACAAAGCAATGAGCACTCTAAACAGCTCACTGACAAAAGCAAACAATGATAAATGAATGAATAAATCTAATGCATTGGAATAAAGGCAATTTTAATTAAGGATGCAGGGCAAACTAATGGCGAAAAATGAAGTACAAAGGAAAATCTATGTATTTAAAGAAGCTCATCTGAGGCCGAAATTCAGCCCTACTGAGTGGACAGCGCCACCACATACAGTCGGGAGAACAAGTATTTGATACACTGCCGATTTTGCAGGTTTCCCTACTTACAAAGCATGTAGAGGTCTGTCATTTTTATCATAGGTACACTTCAACTCTGAGAGACGGAATCTAAAACAAAAATCCAGAAAATCACATTGTATGATTTTTAAGTAATTAATTTGCATTTTATTGCATGACATAAGTATTTGATCACCTACCAACCAGTAAGAATTCCGGCTCTCACAGACCTGTTAGTTTTTCTTTAAGAAGCCCTCCTGTTCTCCACTCATTACCTGTATTAACTGCACCTGTTTGAACTCGTTACCTGTATAAAAGACACCTGTCCACACACTCAATCAAACAGACTCCAACCTCTCCACAATGGCCAAGACCAGAGAGCTGTGTAAGGACATCAGGGATAAAATTGTAGACCTGCACAAGGCTGGGATGGGCTACAGGACAATAGGCAAGTAGCTTGGTGAGAAGGCAACAACTGTTGGCGCAATTATTAGAAAATGGAAGAAGTTCAAGATGACGGTCAATCACCCTCGGTCTGGGGCTCCATGCAAGATCTCACCTCATGAGGCATCAATGATCATGAGGAAGGTGAGGGATCAGCCCAGAACTACACGGCAGGACCTGGTCAATGACCTGAAGAGAGCTGGGACCACAGTCTCAAAGAAAACCATTAGTAACACACTACGCCGTCATGGATTAAAATCCTGCACCGTGTTTGGAGGAAGAAGAAGGATGAGTACAACCCCAAGAACACCATCCCAACCGTGAAGCATGGAGGTGGAAACATCATTCTTTGGGGATGCTTTTCTGCAAAGGGGACAGGACGACTGCACCGTATTGAGGGGAGGATGGATGGGGCCATGTATCGCGAGATCTTGGCCAACAACCTCCTTCCCTCAGTAAGAGCATTGAAGATGGGTCGTGGCTGGGTCTTCCAGCATGACAACGACCCGAAACACACAGCCAGGGCAACTAAGGAGTGGCTCCGTAAGAAGCATCTCATGGTCCTGGAGTGGCCTAGCCAGTCTCCAGACCTGAACCCAATAGAAAATCTTTGGAGGGAGCTGAAAGTCCGTATTGCCCAGCGACAGCCCCGAAACCTGAAGGATCTGGAGAAGGTCTGTATGGAGGCGTGGGCCAAAATCCCTGCTGCAGTGTGTGCAAACCTGGTCAAGACCTACAGGAAACGTATGATCTCTGTAATTGCAAACAAAGGTTTCTGTACCAAATATTAAGTTCTGCTTTTCTGATGTATCAAATACTTATGTCATGCAATAAAATGCTAATTAGTTACTTAAAAATCATACAATGTGATTTTCTGGATTTTTGTTTTAGATTCCGTCTCTCACAGTTGAAGTGTACCTATGATAAAAATTACAGACCTCTACATGCTTTGTAAGTAGGAAAACCTGCAAAATTGGCAGTGTATCAAATACTTGTTCTCCCCACTGTATAAATAAATGTTTTAAACCATGACAGAGAGGTGGGGGTGTTCATTTAATTGTAAGCTTTTATTTTCATATTTACCACTGTATGGTTAAATTAACATTATTTAGAGACCAAAGTTTGACTTTTGTTGCATTTAGGGGAGCTAACATCTCATTCAAGGGAGCTGAACCCCCTGGCTCCCCTGTAATTCGCACCACGCACAGCTGTCTCTGCTAAAGTGGATTTACGATAGAAGGGTTTTACGGGCTGCCTAGTTTGCTCCCCGAAATCATTGCAAACACACCAGCCTGTCAACTTTATATGCATGTGTGTGTGCGTATGTCACGCCCTGGCTCTGGGTACTTTTATATGTTGAGCCAGGCTGTTAGTTTCTATGTGTTAGTTTCTGGGTGTTAGGTTCTATGTTTCGTTTTCTATGTTCTTGTTCTAGTTTATGTGTTTCTATGTTGGCCGGGGTGGTTCCCAATTAGAGACAGCTGTGGCTCATTGTCTCTGATTGGGAACCATACTTAGGCAGCCTGTTGTGCACTTGTCTTTTGTGGGATCTTGTTCCGTAAGGTTTGTTTTGGTGTTTAACCTAGGACTTCACGTATCGTTTTGTTGTTTTGTTATTGTGGAAAGTACTTATTAAAAGAATGTACGCATATCACGCTGCGCCTTGGTCCGGTTCCTTCGATGATCGTGACAGAAGATCCCACCATACAAGGACCAAGCAGCGTGTGCAGGAGCAAACGCCGGGTAAGGAGCTGGAGAGGTTGGCGATGGCCCAGGTGGGCCAATGGTGGAACTGGGAGGACATGTTCGCGGGCAAAGGGCCATGGGCTAAAGTTAAAGCCCTGGCGAGAGAGGAGGTACGGCGCCAACAGTGTCGTCATCGGACAGGCGAGAGGCAACCCCAAGAAATGTTTTTGGGGGGGCACACGGCATGGACGACGGGGCTGCTGGAGGCAGCTACAGGGCGAGATTGTGGACTAGGAGAGAAGGCCACCAGGTTACGGGGGCCATTGGTCATTAGAGGGAAGGAGAGTGTAGAGGCACAGCGAGAGGTACTGGGGTGTGTTCCCAGTACGGTCCGGCCTGTTCCTGTCCCTCGCACCAAGCCTGTGATGCGCGTCGCCAGCCCGGCCCGGCCTGTTCCTGCCCCTCACACCAAGCCTGTGGTGCGCGTCGCCAGCCCGGCCCGGCCTGTTCCTGTCCCTCGCACCAAGCCTGTGGTGCGCGTCGCCAGCCCGGCCCGGCCTGTTCCTGCCCCTCGCACCAAGCCTGGGGTGCGCGTCGCCAGCCCGGCCCGGCCTGTTCCTGTCCCTCGCACCAAGCCTGGGGTGCGCGTCGCCAGCCCGGCCCGGCCTGTTCCTGCTCTCGCACCAAGCCTGTGGTGCGCGTCGCCAGCCCGGCCCGGCCTGTTCCTGTCCCTCGCACCAAGCTGTGGTGCGCGTCGCCAGCCCGGTCCGGCCTGTTCCTGCTCCCCGCACCAAGCCAGTGGTGCGCGTCGTCAACCCGGTCCGGCCTGTTCCTGCTCCCCGCACCAAGCCAGTGGTGCGCGTCGCCACCCGGTCCGGCCTGTTCCTGCTCCCCGCACCAAGCCAGTGGTGCGCGTCGTCAGCCCGGTCCGGCCCGTTCCTGCTCCCCGCACCAAGCCAGTGGTGTGCGTCGTCAGCCCGGTCCGGCCCATTCCTGCTCCCCGCACCATGCCTGTGTTGCGCGTCGTCAGTCCGGCACAGCCCGTGCCTGTTTCACCGGTGCCTGGTCAGGTACCGGTCAGCTGCTCCACACCGGAGCCTAAGCAATCCGCTCCACCGATGTCCAGTCCAGCTCCAGCCAGCGGGGCCAGACCAGACCAGGGGCGCTACGGGGGGGGGTTTAGTTGGCGCGGTCGCAGTCCGCGCCTTTGGGGGGTACTGTCACGCCCTGGCTCTGGGGACTTTTATATGTTGAGCCAGGGTGTTAGTTTCTATGTGTTAGTTTCTGGGTGATAGGTTCTATGTTTCGTTTTCTATGTTCTTGTTCTAGTTTATGTGTTTCTATGTTGGCCGGTGGTTCCCAATTAGAGACAGCTGTGGCTCGTTGTCTCTGATTGGGAACCATACTTAGGTAGCCTGTTGTCCACTTGTCTTTTGTGGGATCTTGTTCCGTAAGGTTTGTTTTGGTGTTTAACCTAGGACTTCACGTATCGTTTTGTTATTGTGGAAAGTACTTATTAAAAGAATGTACGCATATCACGCTGCGCCTTGGTCCGGTTCCTACGACGATCGTGACAGCATATGTGTGTGTATGTGTTCATAAGCTTTATACAGTAGGTGCAGCGTTCTGTGCCTCCTTTCATGTACTCCACAAGCTTTTCCTAAATACAGCTGAATAGAGAAAAGAAGTGAGGGAACTGTATTTTTCCATCTTGTGTCTATTCGGTTGCTCTCCAGGAGCTTTGTTTATTTTGGAAACACCATCGGTATCTAATATTTAAGTTAAGCCCACTCCTAATGGCAATCTTATAGATACATGTCACTGGGTGGGAAGTGTAAATTGTCAGGTATGCAGTCAGGTAGACCAGGTACACTGTGAAAAGTAATTGCCTAACTCATTAAAGAAATTGAGTAGTGGCTACTCAAACATCTCCAACGGTCAGTAGAACTCAAATCATAAAAGTGGTACTAACTCAGATGCCAATAAGATGTCTTATAACTTAATGTTTTTGAGTACTATTAACACATATTAGGGTATTGAGCAACTATAACTTTATTTATTTGCGTTTCGCTAATCTAAGGTTATTGAGTTTTTACAAGTTATGATTATTTCATATTTAAAAGTCAATTAAACTTTTATTAAGTAAGTTGTTTTTACTTGATTCTGTTATGTTTTATGTCTTTACTTAAAATAATAAAGTAGTAGTCAGACACATTGATATTTGAGTTTAAAAAAAAACATTTATCTGTGTTGTGCTGATATAGAATTATTTGGATTTTGCAAGTTATGAATACTTATTAGTGCCAAGTGGCTCTGTTTCTGGAGGATTGTGGGTAATTCAAATGTTGTTGACTTTATGATACTTATACACAATTCTGTATGTATGTATTCTGTATATTTCTAAAATGGTATTAAGCAGTTTGTTGTGCTATGAGGTGTAAGGGACAGGTCGACGTTTACTGGGGGGGAGGGGCTGGTCCAACTCAAGGTGTCATAAAAAAAAATATATACACCCCCCTCCCCAACTTAAAGAATATTTTCACATGACCCACTCCTTGCACAGTAAAATAAATAGAACACCCTCCCCCCTCATATAATTACCTCAAAATAATGATTCTGACCACAAATAGCAATAACTGTAGCGCCCTTGTGTTTATAAACGTGGATATCGACTTTGCCACTTCAGCATGCTTTTGTGGCACAGCCGATGCCACGCAGGGCTATGGGCCAGAAGGTCGGGGGTTCGCCGACCACCCCAGACGAGCTCACTCTCCCTGCCTGTTTTGTAACAGATTAATCTTTCCATTCATCAATTGGCTGCTGCACAGTTTGGATTGATTGATTGATTTTATTTGTCAGTAAAAAAATATATACATATATACACAAAGATTGAATGGGATTGCACAATAAAGTCGGGGACTTATTTCAATTGTGGTCCCTATTTTTGACATAAATGCATAATCAATTACATAGATAGAGACACAGTACAGAGATAGAGACTAAAAAAACGCTCAACCTCCAGATGAGTATGAGGGGGGAGGTTAAATATAATTCTTCCAAGCTTGTTTTGCTGGTAGCTTATTCTATAGATGTATGGGGCTGCTGGTGAACCATGATGTGAAGGCATAATCAAAGTGACACTGGACTAGCGCATTAGCTAGGTTTCCATCCAATTGGCGACAGATTTTCATGCTAGTATTCTAAAATCTTCATAAAAACAACATGCCATTTCAGAATTTCCTTTAGGAGAAATTCATGACAACATTACTGGGAAGATTTTAATTTACCGGACATTTGAGAAATTTACCGGACATCCATATGCATTCAGATCCGACTTGGCGCAACCAGCGTCATCAATAAATGAATGATATTGGCCAAATCGGGCACATTTATGTGTCCTTAAAAAGTCTATAACAAATTACAAAAACACTATTCCTTGTGTTTCGATGTGTAGCATATGCAACTTTATAGCCACATTTATTTGTATTGGTTTTTAGGCTACTTTCCTAAAACAATAATTGTCCACCTCATGGTTCAGCTGTCAGAGATTTGAGCACTACATGTATCAGGGCATTGCATGCCTATAGGCTTAGATGTCTACTGAATGATATTGACATTTTAATAAATATATATAGCCTATATAAAGGAAGAGTAGCTTAGGTCTAACCTCAGCGAGATAGAGGGAGATAGAGATATGCCGATGGCATGCTATAACACCGACATGCATTTCTTTATGTCAGATGGCTACTGCTATACAGATATAGACATACCGAAGGAGGGTAATTCATTAATTTTCTATCAGAATATTTTGTATAAAGATAAGCATTATATTGTTAGATTATAGGAATAACTCTGGTAGGCCTGAAACAGTCTTCCTCACCTCAAGATCAACTGTTGGAGTCAGTTGGAGCGCCGGGGCGCACTGCCTTCATATCATAGGCCTGCAGTAGCTAAAGCTTAATAATAGTCACACCATAACAAACCTTCACAAACGTTTCTACACTTTATTAGGATAATATCAAAAGTAAGTCAAGCCATTGTTTACAGGGAAAATACGAGCAGAAGAGCAAACATAAACCAGGGAAAAAACGCATTACCCTCCCCTGTGCCCTATAAAAAACCACACAACCCTCCCCAAAGCAAAAAAAAAAGTTTGACAACCCTCCCCTATTTTGCACCACCCCTCCCCCAGTAAATTTTGATTCGTCCCTAATTGATCATGATGAACGAATACCAAATCCGTCGGACAAATTGACGTTCAATAATGAGTCAAGCCATTCCCACCATCAACAAGGTCATGTGCAGAACTCATAATGACAGAGGTTAATGCAGCTGCCTGTAATGCTTACAGCTCTACCTCCAGTTACTACTAGAGGAATGAGCACTGTGCTCAACAATGACTGGTTACAGCTCTACCTCCAGTTACTGCTAGAGGAATGAGCACTGTGCTCAACAATGACTGGTTACAGCTCTACCTCCAGTTACTGCTAGAGGAATGAGCACTGTGCTCAACAATGACTGGTTACAGCTCTACCTCCAGTTACTGCTAGAGGAATGAGCACTGTGCTCAACAATGACTGGTTACAGCTCTACCTCCAGTTACTGCTAGAGGAATGAGCACTGTGCTCAACAATGACTGCTTACAGCTCTACCTCCAGTTACTGCTAGAGGAATGAGCACTGTGCTCAACAATGACTGGTTACAGCTCTACCTCTAGTTACTGCTAGAGGAATGAGCACTGTGCTCAACAATGACTGCTTACAGCTCTACCTCCAGTTACTGCTAGAGGAATGAGCACTGTGCTCAACAATGACTGGTTACAGCTCTACCTCTAGTTACTGCTAGAGGAATGAGCACTGTGCTCAACAATGACTGGTTACAGCTCTACCTCCAGTTACTGCTAGAGGAATGAGCACTGTGCTCAACAACGCCTGCTAAGGTAGGTTAAAATGACAAATACACAAAACAATGTTAAACATTAAGACACAACCACTGAAAATTGCTAATCAGAACTAACTAAATTGCTAATACTTACACTTTTTATTTTTATTTTTATGAAGGTAAATAATTTAAGGGACCCTACATTTCTGTTCACTACAACAAGTAACTTTAATCGTTATAGTTCAGAATACATAATGAAATGTAGTGTCAAAAAGTTCATAAAACACAAAACAGTTAAGTATTTACAACATTAAAAAGATAACCATATGGGTGGTGATGTCTCTTTATTACTTTATTACTGAACACTGAAAAACTTTGAGTTGGGTTTCTTGAATGGTTCTAGGCAACAGGTTTCCACAAAAAATGTAGTTAGCAGAACTAATTACTTTTTACGGTGTAGAACAGCATGCAGGTTAGCCAGCGGTGAGGCAGTCAGGTAGACAGTGTTGTCGTTAGGGAGACAGACAGGTAGATACACCTGTGAGATACAGTCAGGTAGTCAGGCAGACTGTGCAGACAGTCAGATTGTTATCAGGCTCTGAGCACTGTGTGTTATGAGTGCGAAAAGAAGATACAGGAGAACAGACTGTAAACAGTAGGTCTCTGAAACAGTCACACTTTGTTTGTACACACTGGGCTGAGGAGAGAGAGATTGTCTGTCTGTCTGTCTGTGTGTGTGTGCGTGTGCGAGTGCGTGCGTGTGTTTTCATACAGTGCAAACAGTACCATATGCCCAGCTTTATGTAGCTAAAGGTTTCCCTTATCATAGCAGTTCAGTGTGTGTGTGTGTGTGTGTGTGTGTGTGTGTGTGTGTGTGTGTGTGTGTGTGTGTGTGTGTGTGTTCATACACAATTAAAATTATGCAAACTAATGACTTGGAAATGAGTGAATAACCGGGAGTTGCATGACAGGACCATATGCCCGTATACTTTCTTTGAGAGAGCAGAATTATATCTCCACATCTGACTGGTGAGTTTATAGAGTGAGGGAGTGTATGTGAGCTTTGTGTATGTGTGCCGGGGCCTTGAGCAAGCACATGTGTGTATTAATGCCTTATCACATCCATCCGGCAAGGCACGCCTCTTTGATCCGACCCGGAGAAAAACATCCACCTATTGGATCTAGATACCAGTTGCATCAAACAGCTTAGATTTCCCCTTACCTGAGCGAATTGGGTAAGGGAGGTTTAAGGGAGCTGTGAAGCAACTCAAACGTTTCCTTTTAAGTAAGGGGCATTCGTGTTTTACAGTCCTTTCACCAGTGCACTGAGGAGGGGTCATATTTGAGAGCGACTCACCATGTCTCAGGTAGATGCTACAGTGAGTGTGAAACCTGCCTCTACCGTGGCACACTCTCACACCATGTCGAAAACACAGCTCCATGTTTTCAACATAGCTTCAAACGTGAGAGGCAGATAGGTCAACTATTTATGCCTGTGTTAAATTCTATTACCCCAAGTGATTCTGCCTTAGGTGGGATCTGAAGTGTGTGTGTGTGTGTGCAGCAGATGCCAGGAAAAGGGTCTTGTTTGAAGGTGAGTTCCAGAAAGATCAGAGGAGAGTCTGGAAAGTCCAGGATGACTCACCATGCTGTCATACTCACACTCACTCTCAACTGCAGAGCAAAGCATTAATAGACGAGAAACTGAGAGAAGGAGAGAGAGAGAGAGAGAGAGAGTAAGAGAGAGAGAGAGAGAGAGAGAGAAGAAAAAAAAGAGAGAGAGAGATATTATCAGTCATGTTCATGTAAGCTTTCCTCTTTCACCTCTGTCTTTGTCTTTTTTTAAACACACAGTAGTTTCAGTCAGAAAAAAATATCTTAAGATCCATAACAGACCCTTTCATGTTTGTTTCAGGGAGTTTTTCTCTTTGTGAGACGGAGAGATGATTGAGACTCACACAAGTGATCTGATGTAATTTAAGTCTACACTGCATATACAGTAGTTAGTGTGGTATTTTTAGTGAGTCACATTTGAACATCAGATTTCCTAACAGAACAGATTCAAAGATAATGTTATGGCAGAGAGCAATACTGTTCTAATCTAAGTTTACAAAAACATGAAGTTGCCTGGTGTGACACTCTGGCTCCGGGACTTTTGTATTTGAGCCAGGGTGTATTTTGTTATGTTGGGTTTGGGTGTATTTCTAGGTTTGCCTTTCTGTTGGTTCATTTCTAGGTTTGGTCTATGACTCCCAATCGGAGGTAACGAGTGTCAGCTGTCGGCTCGTTATCTCTGATTGGGAGCCATATTTAATCTGAATGTTTTCCTGTGGGAATTGTGGGTTTTTGTTCCGTTTCAGTCATAGTCACTGTTGGACTTCACTATCGTCTTTTGTTTTGTATTTACGTGCTTTATCAATTAAAGTCATCATGTTCACTCAACGCGCTGCGTATTGGTCTGCTCCCTTTATAGACGATCGTGACAGAAAAACCCACCATAAAAGGACCAAGCAGCGTGTCAAGCGGCAACAGGACCCAGCTCCAAAGGCTTCCTGGACATGGGAGGAGATTTTGGACGGAAAGGGGTCCTGGACTTGGGAGGAGATCCTGGATGGGATGGATCGCCGTCCATGGAGCGAAACGGTGGAGAGGCGACGGCGAGAGGAGCAACGGCGTCAGCAGGGCCATCGTCGGAAGGACGAGAGGCAACCCCAAAAAGTTTTTGGGGGGGGGCACATGGCTTGGGCGGCTGGGCAGCAGGAGGCTGCCACAGGGAGACGTGGAGAGAAGGCTATCGGATTACGGGAGCCATTGGCGAGTAGAGGAAGGGAAGTTGTTGCGGCACGGCGTGAGAGACTGATGTGTGTTACCAGTCCGGTCCGGCCCGTTCCTGATCCCCAGTTAAAGCCAGTGGTGTGTGTTCCCAGTACGGACCGGCCTGTTCCTACTCCACGCATCAAGCCCACGGTGTGCGTCGCCAGTCCAGCCCGGCCTGTTCCTGCTCCACGCACAGAACCTACGGTGTGCGTCGCCAGCCCAGCCCGGCCTGTTCCTGCTCCACGCACAGAACCCACGGTGTGCGTCGCCAGCCCAGCCCGGCCTGTTCCTGCTCCACGCACAGAACCTACGGTGTGCGTCGCCAGCCCAGCCCGGCCTGTTCCTGCTCCACGCACAGAACCTACGGTGTGCGTCGCCAGCCCAGCCCGGCCTGTTCCTGCTCCACGCACAGAACCTACGGTGTGCGTCGCCAGCCCAGCCCGGCCTGTTCCTGCTCCACGCACAGAACCTACGGTGCGCGTCGCCAGCCCGGTCCGGCCTGTTCCTGCCACCCGCACCAAGTCTACGGTGCGCGTCGCCAGCCCGACCCGGCCTGTTCCTGCCACTCGCACCAAACCGACGGTGCGCGTCGCCAGCCCGGTCCGGCCTGTTCCTGCCACCCGCACCAAGTCTACGGTGCGCGTCGCCAGCCCGATCCGGCCTGTTCCTGCCACTCGCACCAAACCTACGGTGCGCGTCGCCAGCCCGGTCCGGCCTGTTCCTTCTCCCGCACTAGCCCTGAGATGCGTGTCCTCAGCCCGGGACCACCAGTTCCGGCACCACGCACTAGGCCTTATGTGCGTTCCCAGGGTCCAGCATGCCCTGTTGCTTCTCCCCGCACTAGGCCTGAGATGCGTGTCCTCAGCCCGGTACCTCCAGTTCCGGCACCACGCACCAGGCCTACGGTGCGCCTCAGACGGCCAGAGTCTGCCGTCTGCCCAACGGCGCCTGAACTGCCCGTCTGCCCAACGGCGCTTGAACTGCCCGTCTGCCCAACGGCGCCTGAACTGCCCGTCTGCCCAACGCCGTCTGAACTGTCCGTCTGCCAAGCGCTGCATGAGCCGCCCGTCTGCCAGGAGCCAGAGCCGTCCGCCAGACAGGATCAGCCAGAGCCTTCCGCCAGACAGGATCAGCCAGAGCCTTCCGCCAGACAGGATCAGCCAGAGCCGTCCGCCAGACAGGATCAGCCAGAGCCTTCCGCCAGACAGGATCAGCCAGAGCCTTCCGCCAGACATGAGCAGCCAGATCCGTCAGCCAGCCATGAGCAGCCAGATCCGTCAGCCAGCCATGAGCAGCCAGATCCGTCAGCCAGCCATGAGCAGCCAGATCCGTCAGCCAGCCATGAGCAGCCAGATCCTTCAGCCAGCGATGAGCCGTCCAGCCAGGATCCGCCAGAGCCAGCCAGCCAGGATCCGCCATTGAGTCCGGTGCTGTCCCTTAGCCCGGTGCTGCCCCTTATCCTGGTGCTGCCCCTTAGTCCGGTACTGCCCCTTAGTCCGGTGCGGCCCCTTAGTCCGGTGCTGCCCTTTAGTCCGGTGCCGCCCCTTAATCCAGTGGGGTTTAGTTGGGGGGTGGTCATGTGGAGGAGGCTACGGAAGCAGATAGTGACTAAGGTGGGGTGGGGACCACGACCAGGGCCAGAACCGCCACCGTGGACAGACGCCCACCCAGACCCTCCCCTAGACTGTATGCTGGTGCGCCCGGAGTTCGCACCTTTAGGGGGGGGTACTGTGACACTCTGGCTCCGGGACTTTTGTATTTGAGCCAGGGTGTATTTTGTTATGTTGGGTTTGGGTGTATTTCTAGGTTTGCCTTTCTGTTGGTTCATTTCTAGGTTTGGTCTATGACTCCCAATCGGAGGTAACGAGTGTCAGCTGTCGGCTCGTTATCTCTGATTGGGAGCCATATTTAATCTGAATGTTTTCCTGTGGGAATTGTGGGTTTTTGTTCCGTTTCAGTCATAGTCACTGTTGGACTTCACTATCGTCTTTTGTTTTGTATTTACGTGCTTTATCAATTAAAGTCATCATGTTCACTCAACGCGCTGCGTATTGGTCTGCTCCCTTTATAGACGATCGTGACACCTGGTTCCAGAATTCGTCATTCCTCCAAAATCCTACTGTTAACCATTGGGGTGGGGGGATGCAAAACCGGCCTTAGATCAGTGTTATTACACTTCATATTCAAATTCCTCACCGTTTTTGTCTGCTGTGTCACTGAATGGACACATTTTAAAACACATCAAAAAGAAAAGGTTTCTTTGAAATGGGACCACTTTAATATTTCTAACCAACAACTCTTTGATATCATAACCCCTTGAACATTTCAATGTGTGTGTGTGTGTTTAAACCAGAGCCCCTTGATGTAAAGCCTGCATCAGCAGAGAAGGGGTGGGTCCGTTCCTGTTATATTCAGCTTGCCAACTCTGTCAAGAAAGAGCGTATACATCCGGCTGTCCAGCTCTCTCCTGGGCCGTGAGAAGAACGGATGGACGTGGTCTCTCGTTTGAGCTGGCTGGAAAAGACCAGAGGCAGCGAAGCAAAAAGAGAGGAGAAAGGAGTACCGGAGGTGTGGGTGAGAGCAGAGTGCATGTATCAGCCCAGCTGAGGCCAAAAACAGTTACACATACACACACTCTCTCTAATACTCAAGCATTCAGTCAAACAAATGCACGCCAACACGCACCCCACAAACAAAGACACACGCATACACACAAGCACGCATACGAGTACACTTATGTCCACACGCAAACAACATCCACATAGTCAAACACACACTAACATATACGTAGTTGACGTGGGTGTTACAATGTTTCACACAATCAATTTGCACGACTGGGAGCCTGCTGAGGTGATTCCTGTAAACAAGGACATGTAGTCCCCAACAGCAGGGTCATAAGGGACTCATAACAGTTACTGTCATGTGCTTAATGTCATCCTCAGGATGCTTCCTCTTCCCAGGCCAAACAACCAGTAGAGGCCTTTACCCACACTGAGACCCTGCTGATCACAAGGACAATATAAACAAACATGGACCGTTGCAGGAACATTTTCACCACCAGGAAATTGTTCCAAAATGACTCTACCCCACCCCTCTCCCCCATAGGCTTTTGTCCTGTGTTATCTGTCTCCAGAGGCCTTGAGGGTGCAGCGAGTCATTATGTTTCATAAACACAGACCCACTGGAGGTGACAGCTTCCCCTAACTCCTCTGGCTTGGTCTTGACATGGCTAGACACATCCCACTGGGCAGATACGTCAGTTCAACGTGTAGTTTTGATTTACATTTGGTTGAGTTGTTAACTAACATGTCATTGGATTTAGGTTCAAGGTTGGGTGAAAAAAATATGAAATTCCCTTACGTTAATGACTTTTTTCAAATCCAATCGGTTTTCCACATTGATTCAACGTCATCACATTGAATTTGGGGGTTGAAATTACATGGAAACAACGTTGATTCAACCTGTTTTCTGCCCAATGGGATAGTGCTAATCACCAGCAATAGATGGATGGTTGCATGATATGGGTCTCAGAGGGGTATTTTTACAGTTTTCCCCCTCCCTCCCTCCCTCCCTCCCTCCCTCCCTCCCTCCCTCCCTATTTTCTCCTTGTCTGTCTTAAGAGCTGCGGCAGCTGCCCCACGTGCGTGAAATCCTCAAATCCTTGGTGGACAGGTAGCACTACATGTGGGACATTAAAGGGCTCTCAGAGCTCTGCATCTCGGGTTACCAGCTGCACGCGACAGCTGCCCAGAATAAGATCCGCTTTCATGTGGTTTTTATACTGTTGGTGATGGACGCGTAGTAAAAAGAAAGAATTGTTGCCCCCCTTTTTCGCCCAACCCGACTTATGAGTCAAGGACAATTTGACTGTCAGGGACAGAAGGAGAGTCCACTTATCTAACTGACACCAAGCGATGCACTCACTGACTAATCCAGTACACCACAATACCAGAAAGAAAAGCCTCCTCTCTGACTAAAACAGCTCTTACACTCCTCTTCTGGAGGGACAATCCACTGGGTATAATCTTTTCAAAAGGCAAGACTGCTCAAACAAATAGACTGCAACTTGGAAATAATACATGTAGTGTACCATGCTTTTGTAAAAGAGGTCCTTTAGTTATGTACAATGACATGGTTCAATTCAGTTTACACAGCATCTACCTCCTGTAAACATCTCTGTATCTTTCCCTTGGATAGTGAGATAAAGAGGAAAAGACAGGATGCTTCATCAGACAGGGTGCCCTCGTTACCCTGTGGAGGAGGGTAGTGGTGCAAACACACCCAGCATACGAGCCACACACTGAGCCTCATCTGATAGGGGCACAATACACTGTGTGTGTGTGTGTGTGTGTGTGTTTATGTCTGTGTCTGTAACAATATCGTCCTCTAACCTCCTAATCTCCTTCCCTCTGCAACTTCCTGTAGTGTCTTTGTGTGTCTGGCCCTGCCTGACAAGGAGGCTTTAAGATGCATGGAGAATAGGACCGTTGTCTGAGATGACTGTTGCTCAGGAGATAAGGACACAGATTGACATGAGGACATGGAGGACTTTGCTGATGCCACAGACAGTTGGTTTATGTAAGGGAAACAGACGTATCAGTGACAGTTGCTCATTGCATCTCCTGTCTGAGTTAATCTTTTATTTGTTTTATTGCAAACAGGAACAATTAAAGCCTGAGCCAATCATGTTGTCATCGTGTTTACTTCCCACTGGGCACACAGTGGTTGAATCAACGTTGTTTCTACGTCATTTCAATGCAATTGCATTGAACCATAGACGTTGAACCAATTCAATAGACGTTGAATTGGTGTCTGTGCCCAGTGGGTTTCTGTCTATTTGACATTTACCTGTATATATTTGCATATTTGCATATATTTTTGTATGATTGACTGGTTATGAAACTTGGGTTATCTGCATGACCCCAGATTGCTTTAACACAAAGCTAGGCATCAGCGATGGGAGCTAACAAGAATCTTTAGGTCTCCGGCAAGTTCATTTAAATGCGAGCGTAGCTCATCAAACCACCTCTGCTACAATCGTCATATCAGTGTGCAATGTTGCAAATCATTTCAGACACGTACTGCAGTAGCTGGGAACGTTATCTCCACATCCACCACAGACATTATATCACCGTTGGAGGGAAACATTCCCCACACCTGCCCAGGTGAGGTCACCTGTAAAACAGACAGAGATGTTAGTTACACACTCACCGGTGTTATCTGGATTCTTCATCAGATGACGGAAGATTGAAATGTAAGGTGGGACGGTTGTCTCTAACCACATAGCAATGAATAAAGGAAATGAATAGGCTTGAGCGTCTTGGTTTTGGTTGTATGGATAGACCGCTTGGTCAATGTTTTGGCAGAAAATGTCACTTTGTAAATAAGTTAATAAATTGACCTTTATGATGACCTTTATGATGACCCATTGCACATGCCTCTCTGTCTTCTTTAACTCACTGTTCACTTCTACATTGTGAACAATGACATCACTGGGTCTTGCTGCTATTACCATTTGTACAAAGATAGCAACGTGTGTGTTTCTGCAGTCCTTCTTCCCTGTCCCTGGTGATCTTTCTTTCTGAGATCCTATCATATCTGAAATGCTGGAATGTAGTCTGGATATGAACTGTAGTAGTGGAATCTTGGACATTCTGAAATAGACAGGGACATTCGGAACCCAACCAGACACTGTATTACTGTCGGTGACCTGTGCTTGAAGTGAAAACAATGCATATTTATTGTATTTTCATGTTCACAGGGCTCCCTTGCAAATGAGATCCTTGTCTCAATGGTTACCCTTCCTGTATAAAAAAAAGTGTATATTTGTGCCCATGTTTGGGTGTATGTGTCTGTGCTTTCAGAACACTGCACTAAAATACCCTAATGCCTATTTAGCATGCCAGGGTTGACACAACATATTTTCTTCACCTGCTTATCATTCATGCAACATGAGCCCTTATTGAAGTATATTTGGTGGTTGTTCTCAGTGTAAAGCAGACCTCCTGTGAGTTTAGCTCTTATTGGCCCCCCATTCAGGACACGCATCAAAGCCCAGTGGTCTCAGCTACCTGTTGTGTCTCTGTGTGTGTGTGTAAATGTGTGTGTGTGTGTGTGTGTGTGTGTGTGTGTGTGTGTGTGTGTGTGTGTGTGTGTGTGTGTGTGTGTGTGAGTAAGTGAGTGATACGGTATTGTGTAAGTGGTGTTATAAGAGCATGGGGATACAAGCTGCTTGCGTCGACACTGTCTGGCTTGTGTGAGTGTGTATGTGTGCCTGGACATGTTCTCTTCCACAGCTGTGGGCGGGTAACCTGAACTCTCACATGTTACTGCCACTGGAGCAGACTGGTCACTGCACTGCTTCTTTACTGTGTGTGTGTGTGCAGTGGCGGCTCCTGAAAAAATTCTCAGGAGGGGCAATTTTTCTGATGATTTAGGTGACCTACACACATTTTAAAAAAGATATGTCCAGCAACAACATGAAGACAGGGGCAGCATATAAGTCAATACCAGAAGCATTTATTGACTGATCTGGGGAGATGGATTCCAGTTTCTGTGACAGATTATAAATAATCTCTGATGCCTTTGTTATATTAGCTTTTGGTTGAACGTACTGTCGTAGTAAATATATAATGTTATAGCTTGGTCTGACTAAAATCTTGTGCATGACCCATTTTGTGTTGGGCGTTTGTTTTCAATCAATGCTGTTCCTATCCTATAACAATGGACAAAAGAGTCCTATCTTGTCAGCCTTGTCAGCAGGTGGCCAAGGACAACACCCACGCCATAGGTCTCTCAGTTCTTCCAACTCACGAGTTCTTGCTCTGAGGACACACACACACACACACACACACACACACACACACATCATCACTGATAACACACACACACACACACATCATCACTGTTAAACACACACACACACATACACAAAAATCCCCTCTCTTTAGGCTGAACATTTGAAGACAGAGAACCCGACTCAGAGCCAATGCAACAGTGGAGGGGACCTCGCCCAACTCATCAGGACCAATCAGAAGATCAGAACTACTAGATTCAACCTACATCATTTATTGTATAAAATGTCTGCACACAATGTTTTCGGGGCTCTCTTCTCCCTAAGAGTTTGACGAACGAGTCCGTGCACGCGATTCCAGATATCTTTACCTCTGAATAAACTGCCTTTATTATACCATATCCACCCTGTCCAAAGTCTCTACTTGGTCTCAGTTCTCCAGTAAACTTGTGATTATCAACAGTACACAACGGTAACAAACAATTGGGGGAACTCACGGGGCAGATAGTAAGGTCGCAATGACACAGAAAGCAGTTCAATGTCGGGGTACAGAGTCGCTCTCTTACCAGGATCGCGGTCCGCTCTGACCAGGGTGAAGCCGGCCGGCTCCACTTCTCTGTCCGGGACTCTGTCATCCAGCCAAGTCTCCCAGCTGTATTGGGATTCCGCTGCCAGCAGCGTTTTCATTATTTAGTCCGTTCAGTAGCGGGTATGTACACGATCAACAAGATCAGTCCAAAACCAACCACTGGAAATCCATGGTTGGCAGAATGTTTGTAAACTAAGTCTACAAATTAAAAACATAAAATAACGCCACACTGCAGGTCGCAACAGAGACGCTGCTAGCCGCTATTGTCTTAGTTACGTTCATGGTTACGTCACGTATGACGAAAGCGCGTAAGTGCAAGCCCACAGACACCCATAGAGAATGTATTGAAAGCTTTGAAATTAGAAAAAAATAGATTTTACATGACAGGCTATGAGAGACTTCTGGGCGATTTTCAACTTGACTGAAATCGCCCCAAAAACGGGCGGGGCCATTTGAAGCACGACTTTAGCCTGATTTGACATTTAGTGGCTGGCAGATCAGACGTGAACACTGATAACTACTGTTGCCGTGATATAATTGATTAGAAAAAGAATCCCTTCCTTTTCCCGTTTGGCAGTGCGTCGCCCATATCGCCCTATTGAACAGGCCGTCCCTGTGTGTGTGTGTGTGTGTGTGTGTGTGTGTGTGTGTGTGTGTGTGTGTGTGTGTGTGTGTGTGTGTGTGTGTGTGTGTGTGAGTAAGTGTGTGTGAGTAAGTGTGTGTGAGTAAGTGTGCACGTGTTGGTTATGCTTGAGTGGGTGCAGACTTGAGCTTGTGTTTATGTGTGCTTTTGTATGATGAACATATTGTATGGACAGCCTTATATTGAGATTACTTACCTGAAGGGATGTGTCAGATAATATTTCATATTTAACACTCCACCAGCACAGGTCAAATTCCTGCTCTCCGTAAACAGTCCAGTGAAGTAGACAGGATTAATAACAAATGTTACACAAGTTAGCAGGACAAAACCCTGCTGCTGACTCCCAGCATGCCTGCCTGCCTGCTGAAAAACTCCCTCCTGATGTGTGCTGTTTTTGTGAGGGACTTTTCTGTTCGCTCAGGCCTGATCTGATAATAATGATATTTGTGTGTGTGTTTGTTCTGTTGAATCTGAAGTGCCTTGGGAGTATTTTCCTCTTTTGTCCTTGTGACACATGAGGAATTCTAGTTGTCAAGCAAAATTAGGCGTTACAATAAGTCCCCACAGTCTTTTTGATCAATGTCACGCTTAAGAAATCACTCAATAAAGCAGTTATTGGTTTTTTAACCATACTTTCCTTTGATTTACTTGGGCTGCATTGTGCATAACATTAGTAGTAAACATTTCCCTCAAAAGCTTTTTCTTGTTCTTTGTACACACGTTCTGCAAAACATCCCTTCCAGACACAAGCTCTCTGTCCTCACACAAAATCAAGCTGGACAGCATCCAACCTGGACAGTAATGAGTACAATAGTGCTGGTAAACATTATCACCAAAGCTGGTGGGAGGAGTTATAGGAGGAAGGACTCATTGTAATAGCTGGACTGGAATTAATGGAACGGTATCAAACACATCAAACACATAGAAGCCATATGTTTGACTCCGTTCCATTTACTCCATTCCAGCCATTACAATAAGCCCATCCTCCTATAGCTCCTCCCACCAGCCTCCACTGCACCAAATACATTTTCTTGGAAACAACCCTTTTTACAAAGACATTTTCTTGGAAACAACACTTTTACAAATACATTTTCTTCGAAACAACACTTTTAAGCACACAAACTCATAGTCTTTTACATGAGTACATCAAAGCTCCACCAACTGGACATTAAGTAAACATACGCTGACCTTTAACCTTCAAAGAAGAAAGGTTTCAAAGAGAATCTAACTAATAGGCCTTCATCTCTTCCCTACAGGTCGTTCTCCTGGGTATTTGTCTGTCTCTATTACTATAAGCAGAGACGACTGATGCCTATTGCATTTGAAGCCCAGACTTCTCTTCTGCACTGATACATTAAGAGTCTTTGCTCTGGAGGCTATTGTTTTGTTGTTCAGTGCACTGCGGTGGACATACCCCAAGAGACTTGCAGCTGAAATTGCTGTAAAAGGTGGCTCTACAAAGTATTGACTTTGGGGGGTGAATAGTTATGCACGCTCAAGGTTTCTGTTTTTTTGTCTTATTTCTTGTTTGTTTCACAATAAAACATATTTTGCATCATCAAAGTGGTAGGCATGTTGTGTAAATCAAATCATACAAACCCCCCAAAAATCAATTTTAATTCCAGGTTGTAAGGCAACAAAATAGGAAAAATGCCAAGGGGGGGGTGAATACTTTCGCAAGCCACTGGAGCTCTGAATTTGCTGATAGCTACTTTATTGCGGAAAAATGTACTTACTATGACTGTGATATGTGGTTGTCCCACCTAGCTACTGTATCTTAAGATATAAGTCGCTCTGGATAAGAGCATCTGCTAAATGACTAAAATGTAAATGTATTGTCAAGTGATATGAATACTTTCTGAAGGCACTGTATATTAGGTTTTAACACCTCGGCAGACAACATACTGTATACCACACATTTGAATCATGTCAAGTTCATTACCAATAGAGTTCCATGCATAGCTAATGCTCCTTTGAAATGACCAATATTTATGGAATTTACAGGGGGCGGAGCAGCAGAATCTCGGAATGTGGTTCAGAAATAGAATGTGGATCAGAAACATCAAATTCAAATACACTACATGGCCAAAGGTATGTGGACACGTCGAACATCTCATTCCAAAATCATGGGTATTAATATGGAGTTGGTCCCCCCTTTGCTGCTATAACAGCCTCCACTCTTCTGGGAACACTTTCCACTAGATGTTGGAACATTGCTGCGGGGACTTGCTTCCATTCAGCCACAAGAGCATTAGTGAGGTCGGGCACTGATGTTGGGCGATTAGGCCTGGCTCGCAGTCGGCGTTCTAATTCATCCCAAAGGTGTTAGATGGGGTTGAGGTCAGGGCTCTGTGCAGGCCAGTCAAGTTCTTCCACACTTGTGCACGGGGGCATTGTCATGCTGAAACAGGAAAGGGCCTGCTCCAAACTGTTGCCACAAAGTTGGAAGCACAGAATCATCTAGAATGTCATTGTATGCTGTAGCGTTAAGATTTCCCTTCAATGGAACTAAGGGGCCTAGTCCGAATCATGAAAAACAGCCCCAGGCCATTATCCGCCAAACCCAGATTCGTCCATCGGACTGCCAGATGGTGAAGCGAGAACGCGTTTCCACTGCTCAAGAGTCCAATGGCGGCGAGCTTTACACCACTCCAGCTGACGCTTGGCATTGCGCGTGGTGATCTTAGGCTTGTGTGCGGCTGCTCGGCCATGGAAACCCATTTCATTAAGCTCCCGATGAACAGTTCTTGTGCTGAAGTGAGTGTTGCAACCGAGGACAGACGATTTTTACGCGCTACACACTTCAGTCCTCATCGGCCCCGTTCTGTGCGTTTGTGTGGCCTACCACTTCACGGCTGAGCCGTTGTCGCTCCTAGACGTTTCCACTTCACAATAACAGCACTTACAGTTGACCGGAGCAGCTCTAACAGGACAGAAATTTGATGAACTGACTTGTTGGAAAGGTGGCATCCTATGACCGTGCCACGTTGAAAGTCACTGAGCTCTTCAGTATGGGCCATTCTACTGCCAATGTTTGTCTATGGAGATTACATGGCTGTGTGCTCGATTTTATACACCTGCAGCAACGGGTGTGGCTGAAATAGGGTGTCCACATACTTTTGGCCATGCACAAAAACATCTCAAACATCCCTATGGGCCCTGGTCTAAGTAGTTAACTACATAGGGAATAGGGTGGCATTTGGAACACCGCCACAGACTTCTCATCAAACACTGCCATCACAGAACAGAACTAAAGCCATGAGTCATCGTTCATTGGTCACATAAGAGGTCTATCTAACATAAGCGTTCATTAAGGATGACATGACATCATTGGTTTTTATAACTAAGTGCAAATTCTCTTGACAACAACCTCATAGACTACTCTGCATCACTGTGCTACTGTTGGAGTATGTATGGCCCTGAATACTGTTTACTGTAAATCAGAGCTAGGTGAAACCTGGTCCAGGGGACCCGCAGCGGTTCAACTAACCCTGCTTAAACTACAACAAGATCTCTTGGTTTTACCAATTTGACATCAGATTCTGACGTTAATCCACGTTACTTTAAACATCAAATTTCGAAGTTGCTCCAAACGTCAAATTTTGAAGGGTTTTTGACACCCTGGGTTGACTCCTTCTCAGCAGCAACATTTCGTTTCTCAAAAGGTTACATTTGGTAGTTAAGTGTTAAGGTTTTAAATAGGGTTAACACATTAAGTGTAGGCATTCATTCCGAATGATTAAGGTAAGGCTTGAAGTTTTGAATAGGGTTAAAACAAAATGAAAAATAACATTTGTGTCTAGCACTGGGATTGAACACACTTTCGGATCCAGATTAATGGGATTAGCCTGCTGGTCATAGAGCTCACTGTTGCCCCTAGTGGCAGATTTTGAAGGCATTTCACGAAATCCTCAGGACTTGGAAAGTCGTCCAATTTCGAAGTCAATCTAGAGTGATCTGCCTTTAAACTAACCATGGTTTAGATATAGGACCAGAATTAGTTAATGAGACTGTTGCACACATTGTAGCACTTCCTGTTTCAAAAAGAGAGACTTACTTTGACTTTTGCACATTACAAACATGAGACATTAAGAGACAGAAATAGCATGTAGTTTCCATTTTGGCTGCAGAGGAGAGTGTGACTGGTGAGAGGTCAGTGTGATGTCACTTCCTGGTGACGGCCCAGCGTTCTTCTGACTTCTTGTCACAGAGTTTCTAAACCAAGAGGTTCAACATCGCAAGACTTCCGGGAACGCTTGCGAAACAGACCAAGAAGACCAGGCCGGAGTTTGTGGTTTGAGAAGTCAATGAGAGACGTAAAAATTATTGCAAAGTTATTAATTTTCTCTAAATCAATTTTCAGTTCGGCGCGAGATGATGACGTCAGTCCCGACTGTCAGACCCGACTGTCATACTGTACTTTCTTTCTTCTTCTTTTTCTTCTTTTGAATGTACAAACAGACAGAAAATGTCAGTCACTAAATAATGAAAATAAAGGTTAAAGGGATACTTTGTGATTTTGGCAATGGCCATGTATCGACTTCCCCAGAGTCAGATGAACTCATGGATACAATTTGTATGTCTCTGCATCCAGTATGAGGGAAATTAGAGGTAATTTCGTGAGCCAATGCTAACTAGCGTTAGTGTTATTACTGGAAGTCTATGGTATCTACTAGCATGCTAGCAGTTACCATAGACTTCAGGTCATTATGCTAAAGCTAGTTAGAAATTGCGCTAACGCTAATTAGCAATTGTGCAAACGCTTGTTAGGAACTTCTTTCAAACTGCAAGCAGAGACATAAAAATGGTTTCCATGAGTTCATCTGACTCTGGATATTATTATTATTTTTACAATTCTGGAGAAGTTAGAGTTCACTAGGAAGTGACATCACACTAACCTCTCACGTCTTAAACTCTCCTCTGCAGCCAAAATGGAAGCCACATGCTATTTCTCTCTTAATTCGTTATATTTTTAAAGGTTGTGATGTGCAAAAGTGCAATGTAAGTCTCAAAATAGTGAAATAACATTGTTAACTACAGTGCCTTGCAAAAGTATTCATCCCCCTTGGCGTTTTTCCTATTTTGTTGCATTACAACCTGTAATTTAAATAGATTTTTATTTGGATTTCATGTAATGGACATACACAAAATAGTCCAAATTGGTGAAGTGAAATAAAAAAAATAACTTGTTTCAAAAAAAATTATAACGGAAAAGTGGTGCGTGCATATGTATTCACCCCGTTTGCTATGAAGCCCCTAAATAAGATCTGATGCAACCAATTACCTTCAGAAGTCACATAATTAGTTAAGTAAAGTCCACCTGTGTGCAATCTAAGTGTCACATGATCTGTCTCAGTATATATACACCTGTTCTGAAAGGCCCCAGAGTCTGCAACACCACTAATTAAAAAATGGTAAGAATATGGCACCAAAACAAACCTGCCAAGAGAGGGCCGCCCACCAAAACTAACGGACCAGGCAAGGAGGGCATTAATCAGAGAGGCAACAAAGAGACCAAAGATAACCCTGAAGGAGCTGCAAAGCTCCACAGCGGAGATTGGAGTATCTGTCCATACGACCACTTTAAGCCGTACACTCCACAGAGCTGGGCTTTACGGAAGAGTGGCCAGAAAAAAAACATTGCTTAAAGAAAAAAATAAGCAAACACGTTTGGTGTTCGCCAAAAGACATGTGGGAGACTGCCCAAACATATGGAAGAAGGTACTCTGGTCAGATGAGACTAAAATTGAGCTTTTTGGCCATCAAGAAAAACACTATGTCTGGCACAAACCCAACACCTCTCATCACACCGAGAACACCATCCCCACAGTGAAGCATGGTGGTGGCAGCATCATGCTGTGGGGATGTTTTTCAGCGGCAGTGACTGGGAAACTGGTCAGAATTAAAGGAATGATGGATGGCGCTAAATACAGGGAAATTCTTGAGGGAAACCTGTTTCAGTCTTCCAGAGATTTGAGACTGGGACAGAGGTTCACCTTCCAGCAGGACAATGACCCTAAGCATACTGCTAAAGCAACACTTGAGTGGTTTAAGGGGAAACATTTAAATGTCTTGGAATGGCCTAGTTTATTTGTCTTATTTCTTGTTTGTTTCACACAAAAAATATTTTGCATCTTCAAAGTGGTAGGCATGTTGTGTAACTCAAATGATACAATCCCCCAAAAATCAATTTTAATTCCATGTTGTAAGGCAACAAAATAGGAAAAATGCCAAGGGGGGTGAATACTTTCGCAAGCCGCTGTAAATGTTTTATGAGTTTTATGACGATTTTTTAACATGTATTGTCTGAGTTGGAAAACGTGTTGACATTGTGCCAGTGCTTAGTGGGGAAATGCTAGCTAGCTAGATGTACCACCCTGTGTTAGTATGTTTTACTAGCTAAAATAGTTATTGCTTTGAGTCTGAAATGGAGAATTGAATTTGAATTGTTTGAATATAAATTATTTCTCAAACCCATTAAAGAAAAGTCAAACTGAAAAATGTTCTACTGTATCCTTATTTATCCTGGTTAGCCTTTTGTCTGCAAAGGTTGTTACATTGTAACTACAAAGTAATTATAAAGGTTATACCTTACTGCATTTCACTTTACATTAAGTTGCAAGATCCTGGGTAGGTACATGATAATTACAAGTATATCCAATGTAACTGCATTGATCTTACATTACACTTGATTTGGTATAGCCTTTGAGCCAGGTCATAACATAGAAATAAACTAATTGAAAATGACCAGTAGTTAATGACAGGGTGTGCCTTGTTACAATCGTTCTTACCAGGTCCTAGTCTATTTATCAACCCTGAATTTACATGTGGATTCGATGGTAGTGACACCTTGTAGTTACGTGTAACAAGCTCAGATTTTGGTTTGAGTTATTAACATGCTAATTCACAGGCGACTTTCAAACTTGTAATTACAAAACTTTACTTACAGTGTAATAACATCAGTAATTGTAATAACATCAGTAATTACAAATGTGGAATAACCTTCAGCAAGTAGATGTGTAATTACACATGCCTTGTTCCAATTGTTTAACAACTGATAGCGCTACAACCTTATTACCGTGTAATTACATAATAACATATATGTTGTTACTACAGTTATTACTGTGTAGTTACATAGTAATAGGGGCAACTTAATGTAAAGCGTTACCCTAATTTCTTTCAGCCTTTTGACAATGACTTTTATAACACTACTCTGTGCCTCTGTATCAGGGGTGGGCAAACTATGGCCCACGGGCCGAATCCGGCCCACAGGAGGTTTGAGTAAAAAATTGTTTTGATTATTGATTATTTGGGGTTTAAAAAACACTCCAGGACACTTTTGAAAGTATAAACTAGATATAAACTATGTACAAATTATAATGAACCTATATATTTTCAAACAACTGCCCCTTTAATGGCCCGCAAATTGATTTTAACAAACAAATCGGTAAAAAGAATCAGTGCTGCCCTCCGTTGAATTTCGAAATCCCGATGTGGCCATCAAGACAAAATGTTTGCCCTCCCCTGCTCTATATCCTCCTAACACACCTAAGATATATACATTAGGGAGATCTGTGAGCCAAGCCAACTGGCTGCGTACTCAGGTCTCAGTCAGCCGAAGCCTAGCCCTCACAGACTCAGGAAAACAGACATAACCATATTCCACACGTCACAAAAGAGTATGACTCATCAACGATCTATTCATATCTCTCATCTCTCAGCTCATCTGTTATGTCTGAAAATAGCAGCTTTTTATCAGGTCTGAAATAGGCTGTGAGAATGGAATGGTTAATAGAGTCTATGTGTTATGGCTGGATGGAACAGAGATTCTAACAGATACATGTGAAATACTCCTCTGACACATCTGTAGGTGTACTCCAAATATATCTAATCTATTTTTACACCAAGATTCCATTTGGGAAATTGCCTTTGATGCTGTTTTGATTTTAGTAATTAATTAACAAGATGTTTCTGTGTTAAGGAAATATTATCTAATTATATCCTAATTGCGCAATTAAAGCGCAATTCCACCACTTTTCAACCTCATTTTCATTATCTCCAGCAAAATACCAGTGTCTACAAATGTGAAAACAGCACATTTCTATGTTTTGTATTAAAACATATAAAGTTAAAAAGTTGTACACAATGACACATCATTTTAAAAAACAGTGATTTTCAAACACTAAGAGATTTGCGGTAATGTGGGGAGAAAGAAAATATCATTTTTAATCATACCCTGTGATGTCACAGATAAGCTTTTTTTAGGACCTTTAACCACAGATCATAGAGATGCTCTGTTTTCACATACGTAGACACTGGTTTGGCGAAGGGATAATGAATATGAGGTTGAAAAGTGGTGGAATGGCCCTTTAATGCCTTTACAGCCTCCTTTACTATTTCCATTTGTGAATGGGATTGTCGAAAGGAATAATTCTTAGAGGGTTGCTATTACTTATGGTACATTTAATCCACAACCATATGGTCTAACGCCCAACAAACTATGACTGCTTTTGTGTTGTTTACTTGGTGTGTCACAAAAGCTCTTGGTTCCCAGTAGGTCAAGCACAAATATATGTGGGAACCACTGACTTAACATCATCACCACTAATATACTTTAGTTCCCCTATCTACAACCCTGGTATGGCCCTCTTCCTAACCTTCCCCCTGACCACTTCCCTACTGCACTGTGCTCTGTCATCTTACCTCAGTGCTAAAGCCACTGAGGTGAACAGACATACAGGACCTCAATGGCTAAACCACTGTAGAGTCAACACCATATAACAGACAGCCATGCCTATACCCCGTACACTCAACCTCAATGACATCATTGCTATATACTGCATCAGCTCTGATGATATGTGCCATTGGGTATTTCGTTACCACAGAGAGTACTGTCATGTAGTAAACCACACAGTAAACCACATAAACACCACAGGACAACACCACACATCTCCACTGCAAGTCTTTTTGGTCCTCAGACCAGACTGCAAGTAAAGCAATGAACGTTTGAAGAAAATCAAACAAAGACAGTAGACCTCATGTCTCATTCATACACTCTGAACCCCTGTACCAACCCCCCTGTCCCCCCTTCCTGCTTACGCAGCCCTGGAGGCAGAGCGGTTCTTTCTGCCTGGGCCTCTGAGCCTCCATTGACGTAAGAGAGGTCAACTCTCCCCAGCTGCAGTGGGCATAGTTGATGATTTTCCTCTCCTCATCAAGGTCTTTAGCATCTGATTATTCCTAGGACACAGCGAGGCCCTGTGGCACTAACAGAGACTGTGGCCAGAGACGAGGTGGGACATACATAATGAAGAACAAAAGCAAAGCCAGTCACTGAACCCACATACAGTGAGGGAAAAAAGTATTTGATCCCCTGCTGATTTTGTACGTTTGCCCACTGACAAAGACATGATCAGTCTATCATTTTAATGGTAGGTTTATTTGCACAGTGAGAGACAGAATAACAACAACAAAATCCAGAAAAACGCATGTCAAAAATGTTATAAATTGATTTGCATTTTAATGAGGGAAATAAGTATTTGACCCCTCTGCAAAACATGATTTAGCACTTGGTGGCAAAACCCTTGTTGGCAATCACAGAGGTCAGACGTTTCTTGTGGTTGGCCACCAGGTTTGCACACATCTCAGGAGGGATTTTGTCCCACTCCTCTTTGCAGATCTTCTCCAAGTCATTAAGGTTTCGAGCCTGACGTTTGGCAACTCGAACCTTCAGCTCCCTCCACAGATTTTCTATGGGATTAAGGTCTGGAGACTGGCTAGGCCACTCCAGGACCTTAATGTGCTTCTTCTTGAGCCACTCCTTTGTTGCCTTGGCCGTGTGTTTTGGGTCATTGTCATGCTGGAATACCCATCCACGACCCATTTTCAATGCCCTGGCTGAGGGAAGGAGGTTCTCACCCAAGATTTGACGGTACATGGCCCCGTCCATCGTCCCATTGATGCGGTGAAGTTGTCCTGTCCCCTTAGCAGAAAAACACCCCCAAAGCATAATGTTTCCACCTCCATGTTTGACGGTGGGGATGGTGTTCTTGGGGTCATAGGCAGCATTCCTCCTCCTCCAAACACGGCGAGTTGAGTTGATGCCAAAGAGCTCGATTTTGGTCTCATCTGATCACAACACTTTCACCCAGTTCTCCTCTGAATCATTCAAACGTTCATTGGCAAACTTCAGACGGGGATGTATATGTGCTTTCTTGAGCAGGGGGACCTTGCTGGCGCTGCAGGATTTCAGTCCTTCATGACGTAGTGTGTTACCAATTGTTTTCTTGGTGACTATGGTTCCAGCTGCCTTGAGATCATTGACAAGATCCTCCCGTGTAGTTCTGGGCTGATTCCTCACCGTTCTCATGATCATTGTAACTCCACGAGGTGAGATCTTGCATGGAGCCCCAGGCCAAGGGAGATTGACAGTTATTTTGTGTTTCTTCCATTTGCGAATAATCGCGCCAACTGTTGTCACCTTCTCACCAAGCTGCTTGGCGATGGTCTTGTAGCCCATTCTAGCCTTGTGTAGGTCTACAATCTTGTCCCTGACATCCTTGGAGAGCTCTTTGGTCTTGGCCATGGTGGAGAGTTTGGAATCTGATTGATTGATTGCTTCTGTGGACAGGTGTCTTTTATACAGGTAACAAACTGAGATTAGGAGCACTCCCTTTAAGAGTGTGCTCCTAATCTCAGCTCATTACCTGTATAAAAGACACCTGGGAGCCAGAAATCTTTCTGATTGAGAGGGGGTCAAATACTTATTTCCCTCATTAAAATGCAAATCAATTTATAACATTTTTGACATGCGTTTTTCTGGATTATTTTGTTGTTATTCTGTCTCTCACTGTGCAAATAAACCTACCATTAAAATTATAGACTGATCATGTCTTTGTCAGTGGGCAAACGTACAAAATCAGCAGGGCATCAAATACTTTTTTCCCTCACTGTACACGTGCACACACACACACACACACACACACACACACACACACACACACACACACACACACACACACACACACACACACACACACACACACACACACACACACACACACACAGACAGTCACACACACACACACACACACACACACACACACACACACACACACACACACACACACACACACACACACACACACACAGACAGTCACACACACACACACACACACACACACACACACACACACACACACACACACACACACACACACACACAGTCACACACACACACACACACAGTCACACACACACACACACACACACACAGGGGGTCTGCAGCATCCACTGGGGGACAGATGTGTGCTTATGCACTATGCTCCGCTGTTCTCTGTTGCCTTTTATTGCATCATTACAAGGATCTTTGTGTGGGTGATGGGCTGTCACTGGGCTGACTGTACTGCACTGCACTGTCTGGCTGCAGAGTCCCTGCCTGGGGATATATAGAACATGCTAGGATAATCTGCTTCATCTGGGGAGATTAAGTCAGTACACACACATACCTCCACCTGGGTCAATCAGTTCATCTGGCATGTGTGACATGTGGAATGTACCAACCCTGGATGCCACGTAGTCAACACTCCAATTCAGAGGTCAAGCATCATTGCCACTAATCCAGACAAGCACCATTAGTATAGGTCAGTGGTAACATCTATTTTAGGGAGGTAAGATATAGAGTCATAGAGTCAACACTTCAGTGACGCCCCCACCCTGACACCTGAAGTCACAGTCACCACTGAAAACCTGAGCTTTTATGGTTTAGTGGCACCGAAGGTTCTACTGCACGTGGGATTTATCAAAACTAGGCAGGTTGCTAAACGCTTCACATTCAAGGATAAGAAATCATCACCAACATTCATTATTATGTGTGTTGACAGTATATTACTAAATGCATTGTACACACAAACATACTGTTTACATATGACCTATAAGAACAACACACGTGCCACTGCCTTGATACAGTCACAAACAACAACAGAGCAATGTTCCCCCAGCCACATGTTTACATATTGCACACCCTCAGAGGGGATTAGTGATGCTGATATGAAATCCCCCTGGGATGTTATTCCCCACTGCAACCAACAGCTGACTGGCTGGCTGGTCCAACCCAGGATTTGTGTGTGCATGTGTGTGACAGGGAGGGAGAGTGTATGTGTGTGTGTGTGCGCAAGTGTGTGTGTGTGTGTTTGAAATAATGTGTGTTAATGTGTGTAACTGTATGTATTATGCCTCATCCATCTCACGCTGTTGCTGAGGAGAATCTGTCATAATCCATGGCTTCCCCAGTGACAGCCCATCACCTCTCTCTCCTAAACCCTGCTATGGCAAGCTGCCTTAAATTAAACAACAGATGCAGGGGACCTCCCATCATCCTCCCAACCCTCTCTCCCTTCTCTTTTCTCCCCCACTCCTTCCCTGCCACGAGTCTCGCTCTCTTTGCTCTCCCCCTTCCCCCTCCCCTCTGTCCTCCTCCTCTGTCCTTCTCAGTTCTTTCCATATATATCTCTCTCCACTTTTCTCGTCTCCCCTCTCCTCCTCCCCTCTCCGCCTCCCCCAGCCTGCTCCATTCTCTCCTCTTTTACTCTCTTCCCCACTTCCTCCTCTCCCTCTTTCAGCTCAGGTAGATGATAATGCACAGCAGAGGGGATAAACACATCAAACACAAGCTCATAATCTGACGGAGAGGGATTATACCAAACCACACACACAAGTTTATAATCTGACACACGCACTCTACACACACATACATTTTACCATTTTAATATTGTTATTTTACTGTATTGTTGATTTTCTATTGTAGATATGTTATGGTACAGTTTTGTGTCATAATGTGTTGTGTTATGTATTGTTTTATTGTATGAAATTGTGTTTGGACCCCAGGAAAAGTAGCTTCTGACTTGGCAGCAGCTAATGGGGATCGGGCATAAATACAAATACAAATACACAGACACACCCGACACCCCATCCCCAACCCCCCATAACCTTATATAAATCCCCCTTCTTAACCACTGAGTGCAGAGCATGGTAAATAAACATACGGCAATAACAACTAATACTCCAGTAAACAAGCTGTGATGCAACAATAGGATTGCTCTTTATCTCTGGACGTTTTTTTTCTGTCTGCTACTAGCTGGAACACCCTAACATCTGCCCAGATGGGAGTAAAATCAGCTCAATGATGAATCCTATTGTTTAGTACTAGAGAGGACCATGGTGCTGTGTGTATTTGTATTTGTGTTACATTGTGTTATCCTCTCTGCTCTCCTTTGTCTTGTTGATCTCCTGTGGTGGTAAATGAGGCTGTAGTTAAATACTTCCTCAAGTGTTCCATTGTTGGTTGTAATCTCCACTGAAGCACTGAGAGATAGAAACAAGTGTTGAGATTAACTACAGTCTGTCATTACCGCACCTACCGACTCCAAATACATGCAAAAAACATGCAAAGTTTGAGATTTAACTATGGTCATTGATTTATTCAGCATTAACTCAACTTGTGTAATATAATGTAACAATATCAGTGAAAGGCAGGACATGTTTCACATCTATTTCCCAAGGTGAAGTCGATTTTGTAAATCACCACTAGGGTAACTTTTCCAAAATTCCAAGACATCCGGATTGGCAGATTCCTGGAATCAGTTTGGAATAATGGAAATAAAAACCTAGAATTTTGGGAAAGTTACTGTAATTGTGCATACCTAGTCACCACACATTTTAGAAAGACTAGAAAGTGTAAAGGTATCATATAATCTTCTCCGTCTTGCCAAGCTGAACCTTGGCAAGACGGAGCTGCTCTTCCTCCCGGGGAAGGACTGCCCGTTCCATGATCTCGCCATCACAGTTGACAACTCCGTTGTGTCCTCCTCCCAGAGTGCGAAGAGCCTTGGCGTGACCTTGGACAACACCCTGTCGTTCTCCGCTAACATCAAGGCGGTGACCCGATCCTGTAGGTTCATGCTCTACAACATTCGGAGAGTATGACCCTGCCTTACACAGGAAGCGGCACAGGTCCTAATCCAGGCACTTGTCATCTCCCCGTCTGGATTACTGCAACTCGCTGTTGGCTGGGCTCCCTGCCTGTGCCATTAAACCCCTACAACTCATCCAGAATGCCGCAGCCCGTCTGGTGTTCAACCTTCCCAAGTTCTCTCACGTCACCCCGCTCCTCCGCACACTACACTGGCTTCCAGTTGAAGCTCGCATCTGCTACAAGACCATGGTGCTTGCCTACGGAGCTGTGAGGGGAACGGCACCTCCGTACCTTCAGGCTCTGATCAGTCCCTACACCCAAACGAGGGCATTGCGTTCATCCACCTCTGGCCTGCTGGCTCCCCTACCTCTGCTGAAGCACAGTTCCCGCTCAGCCCAGTCAAAACTGTTCGCTGCTCTGGCACCCCAATGGTGGAACAAGCTCCCTCACGACGCCAGGACAGCGGAGTCACTCACCACCTTCCGGAGACATTTGAAACCCCACCTCTTTAAGGAACACCTGGGATAGGATAAAGTAATCCTTCTAACCCCCCCCTTACCCCACCCCACCCCCCCCAACAAAAATAAATAAATAATAATAATAATTGTAAAGTGGTTATCCCACTGGCTATAAGGTGAATGCACCAATTTGTAAGTCGCTCTGGATAAGAGCGCCTGCTAAATGACGTAAATGTAATGTAATGTAATCTGTACTCTGTTGGCTTTTTTTCTGTTTTGATGTTTGACGGCAGCAGGTTCTTCTCAACATCACACACTTGTGTTGCAGCTGCTCCTGTAAGCATTTAGCCTCTCCCAGAAGAGGAGGACCCATGGGGACTCCTTTGGGCCTGTGTGTGTGTGTGTGTGTGTGTGTGTGTGTGTGTGTGTGTGTGTGTGTGTGTGTGTGTGTGTGTGTGTGTGTGTGTGTGTGTGTGTGTGTGTGTGTGTGTGTGTGTGTGTGTGTGTGTGTGTGTGTGTGTGTGTGAGTCTGTCCGTGTGTGTGTGTGTGTGTTAAAATGAATGCCATCTCTGGAATGTCTCCTCATCTCTGGTGGCTGACGTCTGATCCGAGGCGATAGATACACATTCTTTCAGAGTCTCCTCCATAATCAGAGAGCGTCAAGAGAGGGTTAGGCTTAGAGAGTGGGAGAGGAACAGTAACATTTACTGTAAAGGACTTTTACTATTTCAACTGTCCAAATGAATGAGCTACACAGAATAGCCTACACAGTCTTTATACATAGAGGGAGCTGTGTAATAGACTCCCTAATGGAGAGCGAGTCTCTCCTCCCTCAGCGACAGCAGAGACAGAGAATGGGTCAGAGATAGGGACAGAGACAGTGAAAAAAACAGGGACAGTGACAGGGACAGAGACAGCGATGGGGACAGGGCAAAGGACAGGGACAGTGACAGCGATAGGGACAGGGAAAAGGACAGCGACAGAGACAGTGACAGGGACAGTGACATGGACAGAGACAGGGACAGAAATAGGGACAGGGACAGGGACAGGGACGGAGACAGGGGAAGGTGTGTGTGTGTGTGTCCAGTTATTAATAATGCAGCAGGGGAGGCTCTGGCTGCCATAACAGGAAATTCCCCCCTGTAAAACACGCTGCACTGGGGGACTTTACAGTCGGTCTCATCTGTCTCTTGGTCTCTTTATTGGTCACAGAAGTGAAAGCTTATTGACTGTAAACCTATAAGGCTAAAAGGTCGTTTCAGATTTACTAACAATTATTGAATTTTTATAATCTCTCTTTCTGTCATTGATTTCAGTACTGAAAATGGACCAAATGGGTAGCAATGTCTTGTTTTCAAGACAACTCATTGCAGTATGTTTAGCATGTTAAGCACTAAGCATGATATGACTGAATGAACACAGCAGTGTGTTTGTGTGTGTGTCATGTGTGTAAGAGATAATAAGCTTCATCATCTAACATCTGGCTCTGCCAATCAGATTAGTCGTTCAGCCGATGCCTTGAGGCAATCTTTAGGATTTTGTTAAACACTGACCATGCAATTACTCCTAGAACCAACCATCTGATAACAACCTAATTATATTTGCTAGCACACTCAAGGAGGAATGGGGAGGATGTTGCCCCTAGAGACTGATCTAAGGTCAGTTTTACCTTTCCCCCTTAATGGTAAAGTTAAGGATTTGGGAAGTAAACGATGATCCTAGATCTGTGCCTTAGGCTAACTAGAGAAGTGCATTTCCTGAAGAAAATGCGTGCTCTTGCTAGCTTTTGAAAAAGTATTTATGGTTTTTAAATTAAGTTATAGTAGTGGTAGTGACTGCAGTAGTAATGGTAGTGACTGGTTATACAGTGAGGGAAAAAAGTATTTGATCCCCTGCTGATTTTGTACGTTTGCCCACTGACAAAGACATGATCAGTCTATAATTTTAATGGTAGGTTTATTTGAACAGTGAGAGACAGAATAACAACAAAAAAATCCTGAAAAACGCATGTAAAAAATGTTATAAATTGATTTGCATTTTAATGAGGGAAATAACTATTTGACCCCTCTGCAAAACATGACTTAGTACTTGGTGGCAAAACCCTTGTTGGCAATCACAGAGGTCAGACGTTTCTTGTAGTTGGCCACCAGGTTTGCACACATCTCAGGAGGGATTTTGTCCCACTCCTCTTTGCAGATCTTCTCCAAGTCATTAAGGTTTCGAGCCTGACGTTTGGCAACTCGAACCTTCAGCTCCCTCCACAGATTCTCTATGGGATTAAGGTCTGGAGACTGGCTAGGCCACTCCAGGACCTTAATGTGCTTCTTCTTGAGCCACTCCTTTGTTGCCTTGGCCGTGTGTTTTGGGTCATTGTCATGCTGGAATACCCATTAACGACCCATTTTCAATGCCCTGGCTGAGGGAAGGAGGTTCTCACCCAAGATTTGACAGTACATGGCGCCGTCCATCGTCCCTTTGATGCGGTGATGTTGTCCTGTCCCCTTAGCAGAAAAACACCCCCAAAGCATAATGTTTCCACCTCCATGTTTGACGGTAGGGATGGTGTTCTTGGGGTCATAGGCAGCATTCCTCCTCCTCCAAACACGGCGAGTTGAGTTGATGCCAAAGAGCTCGATTTTGGTCTCATCTGAACACAACACTTTCACCCAGTTCTCCTCTTAATCATTCAGATGTTCATTGGCAAACTTCAGACGGGCCTGTATTTGTGCTTTCTTGAGCAGGTGGACCTTGCGGGCGCTGCAGGATTTCAGTCCTTCACAGCATCATGTGTTACCAATTGTTTTCTTGGTGACTATGGTCCCAGCTGCCTTGAGATCATTGACAAGATCCTCCCGTGTAGTTCTGAGCTGATTCCTCACCGTTCTCATGATCATTGCAACTCCACGAGGTGAGATCTTGCATGGAGCCCCAGGCCGAGGGAGATTGACAGTTCTTTTGTGTTTCTTCCATTTGCAAATAATCGCACCAACTGTTGTCGCCTTCTCACCAAGCTGCTTGGCGATGGTCTTGTAGCCCATTCCAGCCTTGTGTAGGTCTACAATCTTGTCCATGACATCCTTGGAGAGCTCTTTGGTCTTGGCCATGGTGGAGAGTTTGGAATCTGATTGATTGACTCCCTTTAAGAGTGTGCTCCTAATCTCAGCTCGTTACCTGTATAAAAGACACCTGGGAGCCAGAAATCTTTCTGATTGAGAGGGGGTCAAATACTTATTTCCCTCATTAAAATGCAAATCAATTTATAAAATTTTTGACATGCGTTTTTCTGGATTGTTTTGTTGTTATTCTGTCTCTCACTGTTCAAATAAACCTACCATTAAAATTATAGACTGATCATTTCTTTGTCAGTGGGCAAACGTACAAAGTCAGTAGGGGATCAATTACTTTTTTCCAACTGTAGATGGAAAAGTAGGTAGATGGAAAGATTGATTGTCTGATTGACTGATTGATTGATTGGTTGGGATAACCTGAACATGTGAAAGTTAGTATGGTGTCTCTAGCTGTCTCTATGCTAATTTATGCTAATTAAAATAGTTCTAGTTTATCAAGGTTTGAAAGAATTTGAAGTTAGGATAGCCTAAACATTTGAAAGTTGGTGTCATTGCTTAAATGGCAAAGAATAGATAGATGGAAAGATTGATTGATTGGTTGGTAGATTGATTGATAGGATAGCCTGAACATGTGAAGTTGATTTGTGTCTCTAGCTTGAATGGTTCAAGAGTTACTGTTGGTGAGATATGTTTTGCTAGTGACTGCAGTAGTAATGGTAGTGACTGGTTATAGTTGAAAAAGTAGGTAGATGGAAAGATCGATTGATTGATGGTCTGACTGATTGATTGATTGACTAACTGATCGGATGGGATAGCCTGAACATGTGAAAGTTAGTTTGGTGTCTCTAGCTGTCTCTATGCTAATTTATGCTCATTTAAATAGTTATAGTTTATCAAGGTTTTAAAGAATTTGAAGTTAGGATAGCCTGAACATTTTAAAGTTGGTCTTGTAGCGTAAATGGCAAATAATAGATAGATGATTGATTGATTGATTGATTGGATTGATTGATAGGATAGCCTGAACATGTGAAAGTCGGTTTGGTGTTTCTAGCTTGAACGGTTCAATAGTTACTGTTGGTGAGATATGTTATACTAATTTATGCAAAAGTTTATTATATTTATTGTTTATAAAGTATTTGAAGAATTTAAAGTTAGGATAGCCTGAACATTTTAGGGTTGGTCTTATAGCTTAATTGGCCAAGGAGCAGGACCATTTTTAATAGCTATCTCTGTATTCCTATGGTTCTCATTCAAACCCATGTTAATGTATGCTAATTTAAAATGGTTGGATTTCATAAACTATTAAAAAATGATCAAAACGTTTTTGGCAGGCCTCCCGAGTGGCGCAGAGGTCTATCACAGTGCTTGAGGCGTCACTACAGACCGGGAGTCCCATAGGGTGGCGTACAATTGTCCCAGCATCGTCCGGGTTAGGGGAGGGTTTGGCCGGGGGGGGGGCTTTACTTGGCTCATCGCGCTCTTGCGACTCCTTGTGTCGGGCCGGGCGCCTGCAGGCTGACTTTGGTCGTTAGTTGAACAGTGTTTCCTCCAACACATTTGTGCAGTTGGCTTCCGGGTTAAGCGAGCCAAACCCTCCCCTAACCGGGACGACGCTGGGCCAATTGTGCGCCACCCTATGGGACTCCCGGTCTGTAGTGATGCCTCAAGCACTGCGATAGACCTCTGCGCCACTCGGGAGGCCTGCCAAAAATGTTTTGATAGTTTTTGATAGACCGCCGCCCTATGGGATTCCCGGTCACGGCCGGTAATGACACAGCCTGGGATCGAACCCCAGGCTGTAGTGACGCCGCAACACTGCAATGCAGTGCCTTAGACCGCTGCGATACTCGGGAGGCCACTGCAGCATTTTCATGAGAAAATGAACCCTACGCAGACTCAGTAAGTTAAATGATATTTTTTTCCTGTATGCATGTAGGAATACCTTTATAGGCAGCAAGGCACACCCATATGACTGAGGGAGAGGAGTGAATAATCCACACACTGCAGGCTGAATAGAGTACAGTGCAGTTTAACTGAGGTTTTGGTCTGATTCAGCTTTGTTACTTTCCAGTGGTCCAGCTGCTACCTTTGCCTGCATGCAACAAAGCAACTAATGCACCGCTTTGTTCTTTGAATCGACCCTCCTTGTCCTTACCCTGCTCTTTCTTTGTATTCTCTTCTTTCTCTCTTTTTCTCTCTCCTCCTCTTTGCTGTGTAAGCACATGGAGTCAGAGCCTGGGGCTGTTCAGCAGCATAATGGGAGATGCAAGGAGAGGAGTCGTAAAATGAGGGAAGAAAGAAATAAAGGAAGAAAAGGCGCAGGTATCAAAGAGACAGAGAGAGAGAGAGAGAGAGAGAGAGAGAGAGAGAGAGAGAGAGAGAGAGAGAGAGAGAGAGAGAGAGAGAGAGAGAGACAGAGAGAGAGAGAGAGTGTGATGTGGTTAACCAGTTCAGTTCAGATGGTACTGTACCCAATGACCCAAAGTCTCAGTCAGCCAATCAGCCAGTCACAGGCAGACAATCACCCCACACCCCACCTAAGAAGCTCATGCTTTCAATTTGTCCTTCAACCTCCCTGCTCCCCTCCTGAAAGGAAGAACCCAAGCCTCAGATCCCTCTATCCTTCCATACCTCCACCTCCCTGTTCCTCCTTTCCCCACACCCCTACCTGAGAACATGAAAGTAAATAGCTCCTCAGATCTTTAGTCAGACTCTTCCTCTGTCTTTAGATCTTTGAGTTAGGAGCCTTGTCTTCTTCTCTATTCCTATCTCTTGTCTTCCCTTTGATCCTAAGTATGTCTTCCCTTTGTTCCTAAGTATGTCTTCCCTTTGTTCCTACGTATGTCTTCCCTTTGTTCCTACGTATGTCTTCCCTTTGTTCCTACGTATGTCTTCCCTTTGTTCCTACATATGTCTTCCCTTTGTTTAGTAAACTGGCAGAAGAAAAAGTTATCCTTTCCCTCCCTCATTTCCTAATTTCCTAAATCAAATTAAATTGTATTTTTCACATGCGCCAAATACAACTGGTGTAGACTTTACTGTGAAATGCTTGCTTACGAGCCCTTCCCAACAATGCAGAGTTTAAAGATAAAAATAAAATAGTACCACGTGGAATAAAATAAAATACACAAGAATGGAGCTATATACAGGGAGTACCAGTACCAGATCAATGTGCAGAGGTATGAGGTATTTGAGGTAGATATGTACATGAAGGCAGGGTAAAGTGACTAGGCATCAGGATAGATAATACAGTTTTTTTCTATTGTTTACACGCGATTTTGAAAACAGAGTTCTTTTTGTCAAAATATAATCACAATTATCCAAACACCACAATCAATTAGCAAAATTCCTAGATTGTTTGCAAAATGACACACTTCAGTCAAAACATACACACTTCAGTCAAAACATTTACACATATTTGTGAAAATGCTATTTGTTTTCATTTAACCAACACAGTCATCAATGATCATACACTATTGCAGACAGTTTCACACTGCTGTGATAAATAAAAAACACATTTGTAAAAAAAAAAAAAAAAAGATTTTTGGCCAGACATTCTTACTGTATGTGAGAGATAATTTAGGTGACAAAAAATAGTGAGAAACTCACAACATTATTCATGATTTGTTTTGAGATATAAGGAGAATGTAGACAAATACTGTAGGCCTACTATAACCTTACCAAGCACTGCACAACACTTGATGCTGCAGACTGAATATTTCAAGTATTTATTTCAATACTTACAGTATTTCTTACCATAATCAGTTACAGTAATCAACCAACAATGATATCAATTACTGTAAACAAATAAAATCCGTAGACAAATAAAAATTACTGCATGAATTACAGTACATACACTTTGACTCTGAAGAAAAGTAAAGTAAAAGTAAACAGAAATGAAAGAAAACTACTGTAAAAGCAACAAGAATACTGTAACTATCCGTCTCTCCGTCTGGCTGGATCAGGCCATAACATTTCATCCACATCACAGGCTATGTCTTCATTGGCAAGGCACCGTTGGAAGAATCGCCTTGTGTGATGAATCCACCCCTGCACTGAAGCTGCTTCAATAAGATCACATGCCTGTTCCATGGCCTGAATGAGGGGCAAACGGTCATAAGGCCGCAGGTCATATACCTTCCACCGCCACGCTGAAAAATTATTCTATAGGATTCAGGAAGGGGGGAGTATGGGGGAAGGTATAAAACTTCAAAATCAGGGTGATCATGGAACCAGTTCTGGACTAGAGCAGCCCGATGAAATGAGACATTGTCCCAAACGACAATGTACCGCATCTGGTCCACTTGGTGTAATGCTGTGACAATCTCATGCAATCGGTCAAGAAATGCAAGTATCAGATTTGCATTATAGGGTCCCAGATTTGCATGGTGGTGGAGGACCCCATTTTGTGTGATAGCAGCGCAAAGGGGTGATGTTGCCCCCTCGCTGCCCTGGCACATTGGTGATTGCCCTGTGCCCAATTACATTTCTCCCTCTTCTTCTTGTTTTTGCAAGGTTAAATCCAGCCTCATCCACATATATAAATTCATGTTGAATTTCAGCAGCATCCATTTGCAAGACTCTCTGAAACACATTAAAGAAAATAGGATGCTATTCAATATCTATAGCACAGTATTTTTTTTGTGACAGAACATTATGAGCAGTGCATGATACCACACCATAGTCAGATGAACAATGCATACCTCCACATACTCATTGCGCAGATGTTTCACTCTCTCTGAATTTCTGTCAAATGGTACCCGATACAGTTGCTTCATGTATATTTGATTTTTCTTTAGGATTCGACCTAATGTTGACAGAGAGACTCGTTGGATGTTATTGAAAATATTGTCATCATTGATGATATTGGCTTGGATTTCTCGTAGCCTGATACAATTATTGGCCAAAACCATGTTCACAATGGCGGCCTCTTGTGCACGACTAAACATAGGGCCCCTTCCACCTTGGTGTCCTCGACCCTCAATCCTATGTAAAAACAAAATAAGATAAAAATAAATAAATATATATATATATATATATGCAGCCTACTGTCAAATGTCACAGTAAACAATATTGATTATACAAGCTTCAGTTTCAATGTATACTGTGTGGTTAGCTTACCTGTTTTCTCGATGAAATGTCCGAATTACTGACGCAACAGTATTTCTGCTGAGATTTGGTTGAACTCTTTGTCCAGCTTCCATCAGTGTCAGTCCATGGTTGATAACATGGTCAATAAGTGTTGCACGGATTTCTCGAGTCAAATTTGGTCCTCGTCTTCTTTGTTCAGGTTCTATCAACTCTTCAAGTCCTTCTCTACCTCTTCCTCTACCTAGGTGTCTTCCTCTACCTCCTTCTCTTCCTCTACCTTCTTCTCCTCTACCTATGCCTCTTCCTCTACCTCCTTCTCCTCTTCCTCTACCGCCTTCATCTCCTCTTTGAGCTCCCCCTCTCATTCTCACTCTTCTTCTTCTTCTTCTAACTCCTTCCATTTTTGTTGAAGACAGGTGAACTCACCTGCTGCCTTTTATAGCACACCTGAGTGCTGCGTTTTCAAATTAGCACATGTGTGCTTCCACACCTGGTAGATGTGTTTATCCAATTCGTTCATTAGTGTGGTAATTGGCAATCCGGTGCTTTGTAATTACAAGGAAGTAACCTCACGATCCTTATCTGTGTCTAAGGTGTGAAAATGTGTGTAGAGTTTTACAAATCACTGTGTGTAATGTTTTGCAAAAAGGGTGAGGCGGACATTGTGTGTAATGTTGTGCAAATCTGTGGAGGTGTTTTGCTCATTGGAGTACAATTTTCCTAATTGTGTGGAAATTTTAATTTTAGTGTGTAAACAATCGTAAAAAACTGTAATAAGAGTAAAATAAAGAACAGAGCAGCAAGTGTGTGTGTGAGTGTGTGTGTAATGTGTATGTACAGTGGGGAAAAAAGTATTTAGTCAGCCACCAATTGTGCAAGTTCTCCCACTTAAAAAGATGAGAGAGGCCTGTAATTTTCATCATAGGTACACATCAATTATGACAGACAAATTGAAAAAAATTTTTTTCCAGAAAATCACATTGTAGGATTTTTTATGAATTTATTTGCAAATTATGGTGGAAAATAAGTATTTGGTCACCTACAAACAAGCAAGATTTCTGGCTCTCACAGACCTGTAACTTCTTCTTTACGAGGCTCCTCTGTCCTCCACTCGTTACCTGTATTAATGGCACCTGTTTGAACTTGTTATCAGTATAAAAGAAACCTGTCCACATCCTCAAACAGTCACACTCCAAACTCCACTATGGCCAAGACCAAAGAGCTGTCAAAGGACACCAGAAACAAAATTGTAGACCTGCACCAGGCTGGGAAGACTGAATCTGCAATAGTTAAGCAGCTTGGTTTGAAGAAATCAACTGTGGGAGCAATTATTAGGAAATGGAAGACATAAAAGACCACTGATAATTTCCCTCGATCTGGGGCTCCACGCAAGATCTCACCCCGTGGGGTCAAAATGATCACAAGAACGGTGAGCAAAAATCCCAGAACCACACGGGGGACCTAGTGAATGACCTGCAGAGAGCTGGGACCAAAGCAACAAAGCCTACCATCAGTAACACACTACGCCGCCAGGGACTCAAATCCTGCAGTGCCAGACGTGTCCCCCTGCTTAAGCCAGTACATGTCCAGGCCCGTCTGAAGTTTGCTAGAGTGCATTTGGATGATCCAGAAGAGGATTGGGAGAATGTCATATGGTCAGATGAAACCAAAATATAACTTTTTGGTGAAAACTCAACTCGTCGTGTTTGGAGGACAAAGAATGCTGAGTTGCATCCAAAGAACACCATACCTACTGTGAAGCATGGGGGTGGAAACATCATGCTTTGGGGCTGTTTTTCTGCAAAGGGACCAGGACGACTGATCCGTGTAAAGGAAAGAATGAATGGGGCCATGTATTGTGAGATTTTGAGTGAAAACCTCCTTCCATCAGCAAGGGCATTGAAGATGAAACGTGGCTGGGTCTTTCAGCATAACAATGATCCCAAACACACCGCCCGGGCAACGAAGGAGTGGCTTCGTAAGAAGCATTTCAAGGTCCTGGAGTGGCCTAGCCAGTCTCCAGATCTCAACCCCATAGAAAATCTTTGGAGGGAGTTGAAAGTCTGTGTTGCCCAGCGACAGCCCCAAAACATCACTGCTCTAGAGGAGATCTGCATGGAGGAATGGGCCAAAATACCAGCAACAGTGTGTGAAAACCTTGTGAAGACTTACAGAAAACGTTTGACCTGTGTCATTGCCAACAAAGGGTATAAAACAAAGTATTGAGAAACTTGTGTTATTGACCAAATACTTATTTTCCACCATAATTTGCAAATAAATTCATTAAAAATCCTACAATGTGATTTTCTGGATTTTTTTTTCTAATTTTGTCTGTCATAGTTGACGTGTACCTATGATGAAAATTACAGGCCTCTCTCATCTTTTTAAGTGGGAGAACTTGCACAATTGGTGGCTGACTAAATACTTTTTTTCCCCACTGTATGTGTGTTTCTGTTGTGTCGGTCTGCGTGTGTGTGTTATGTGTGTGTGTGCATATGTAGTGTATGTGAAAGTGTGTGGGTTTTGTGTGGGAGTGTTAATGTAGTGTGTGTGAGTGAGTGAGTATGTATATGGTTTGTATATATAGTCTAGTGAGTGTGTATATTGTTTGTATATAGTCTAGTGAGTGTGTATATGGTTTGTATATATAGACTAGTGAGTGTGTATATGGTTTTTATATATAGTCTAGTGAGTGTGTATATGGTTTTTATATATAGTCTAGTGAGTGTGTATATGGTTTGTATATATAGTCTAGTGAGTGTGTATATGGTTTGTATATATAGTCTAGTGAGTGTGTGTAGGGTCAGTGTAGGTAGTTTGGGTACCATTAATTGACTATTTAGCAGTCTGGCTATTTAGCAGTCTCATGGCTTGGGGTTAGAAGCTGTCTCTGAGCATATTGGTCCAAGAGCCGATGCTCCGGTACCATTTGCCAGACGGTAACACCGTGAACAGACTATGGGTTGGGTGGCTGGAATCTTTGGCAATCTTTCAGGCCTTTCTCTGACACCGCCTGATATAGAGGTCCTGGATGGAATAGAGCTGTACCCCATTGATGTATTGGGCTGTCTGCACCACCCTCTGTAGCACCTTGCGGTCAAGGGCGGTGCATTTGCCATACCAAGTGGTGATTCAGCCAGTCAAGATGCTCTCAATGGTGCAGCTGTAGAGCTTTTTGTGGATCTGAGATCCCATGCCAAATATGTTCAGCCTCCTGAGGGGGAAGAGGCGCTGCCATGCCCTCTTCATGACTGTGTGGGTGTGGACCATGTTAGGTCCTTAGTGATGTGGACGCCAAGGAGCTTGAAGCTCTCGACCCGCTCCACAACAGCCCAGTCAATGTGGATGGGGGCTTGCTCTCCCCTGTTTCTCCTATAGTCCGCGATCAGCTCCTTGGTCTTGAGGGACGTTGAGGGAGAGGTTGTTGTCCTGGCACCACACTTCTAAGTCTCTGACCTCCTTCCTGTAGGTGATCAGGCCTACCATCGTCGTGTCGTCAGCAAACATATTGATGGTGTTGGAGTCGTGCGTGGCCACGCCGTCGGGGGTGAACAGGGAGTACAGGAGGGGAATAAGCACACACCCCTGAGGGGCCCCTGTGTTGAAGGTCAGCATGGCGGAGGTGTTGTTGCCTACTCTCACCACCTGGGGCCGGCCAGTCAGGAATTCCAGGATCCAGTTGCAGAGGGAGGGGTTCAGTCCCAGGGTCCCTAGCTTCGTGATCAGCTTGGAAGGGACTATGGTGTTGAACGCTGAGCTGTAGTCTATGAACAGCATTCTCACATAGTTATTTGCCCTGTTGTCCAGGTGGGAGAGCTTGTTTGGGAGTTCTGCATCGCTGGGCAACTCATAGCTGGGTTTCCGTTTGTAATCTGTTATTGTCTGCAAGCCCTGCCACATATGACGAGCGTCGGAGCCGGTGTAATAGCGTTCCACCTTCCTCCTATATGTGACCCAGCACCTGGATTCGGTCCTATGTAACAACATTTGAAATAGTGTTTTATACATTGGATAAAAGTAGAGTCTCAGAGCTAGAAAATTGTATATCATACACTGCAGTTGAGGAACAATGGGAAAGTAATTCGGCTTTGAAAGTTGATAAACTTGTAACCCCACTTTTGAGAAAATGGCCTGTGAATGTTTTGGGACACCTACTGGAGAGCTCTTCTTTGTCTACACCCATTCAGCATTTTTCACACCCTCTTAAGCGTTAGTCCAACCCATCTCTTTAACGATTAACATGTGAGCCCTTGTGTAAAACAGTGAATAAGGTAGTGTAGTAAACAACCAAAGATTTCAAGACTAAAAGTGGTGAAAGTAAAAATACACTTGATCTAGTCCTTGGCCTATATCCTAATCTGACTTTGGTGCAGGTCATGTTGTTCTTCACATTACCGTCTCTGGTAAACACACACTATATCAAATACAATCAAATAAAATCATGTTTATTTGTCACATGCACAGGATACAGATGGTGTAAGCAGTATGGTAAAATGGTTATTTGCATAGTGGAGTGTTTTTGGTTTAGACATGTTACTAGCTAGCTAGCTAAACAATGAACCATAATCCCAACTCATACAACCATGCACCATGCATGAATCTGCAGGTAGTCAAAGCTAACCAACTAGGTTCAATGTTAGCTAGCTAGCTAGCTAGCTAACATTAGGCTATAACTAGCGATGCAAATCGTTTTTTGAGATACTAATAATATTACAACACAGATCATACACGTAACATTAGCTAGCAAGCCAGCCAGCTAATGTTAGCTAGCTAGCTAACAGTACGATTTAACTTGCAATGAAACAACTTTCTGACAAAATTAGAAACATATAATATCTGAAAACGTAGCTAGAATCTTACCCATATACATGAATGAACGCTTCTTCCTCTCTGTCATGGATGCCATAGTTGCCCTTAGTTTGAAGATGTAATCCGGAGGTGTTTTATACAACAGCCTTCTGTGTTCTCTTTTCGACTCTCTCCACATTTGGCAATCATCTCTCTGCTCTCTCTTGATGTCACTTTGGAGGTCGTAGTGGGCTTTCTTCTATGCGTCCATGTCCGTGTCCCGTATTATGTGGATTATAATTAATGGACATTTTTGTAGGGGTTGATACATTTTTCATTAGGGCAAATCAAGTCTGACATTTCTAAGTGGAAATTACAAACTTTAGAAGCCTTTTTGAAACTCAAATACACTACGTTTGCATTTCCTGCTGAGCAGGAAAATTCTCAGCAACAAAAGAGTGATCAAATGAAGATCCTACATCTGTACATACGTCCATCAGGAAACAGGACAAATATAAGCACCCACCATCCACACACAAATGCACGCTTGCACAAACAAGCGCACGCACACACACACACACACACACACACACAGGCAGACAGACAGACACACAATGTATCTGTGTTGAGCAGACAATAGGCGTCACCCTGATATCTCCTGAAAATATGTTCTAATGAGTACTAATGCTACCACAATGGAGCTAGGCCCCACCTTCTGTATAGACACTAATCCTGCTGTGTGTGTGTGTGTGTGTGTGTGTTCATGCGCTAGTCTATCCATCCCTGAGCTGAATACCCATATGCTGGCTCCTTTCAACTCATTAATCAAGGATTGGTAAAAAAAAACAAAAAAACATACAGGATCTAAGGGGATTATTCAGGAATGGCTGTTTAAGAGTATTAATTTAGTGTGTGTTTAGAGCTTCATATTTATGTAGGGTCAGCCGTGTCACAAGCTGTATTGTAAGAGCAATGAACTGAAAACAAAGAGGTGGGGTTACAGAACTGAGTGGGTATGTCATTGTTGGCAGGGAAAAGAGGAAGAGAGAGGCAGAGATGAGTGGAAAAGAGAAAAGTGAATTTGAGAGCCAATCGGAGAGGGTTTTAGAGGGTTGCTCTGCTGGGGTTGTCATGCAGACTAAAGTAAAGGTATGTTGGAGCATCTGAGTGTCCTGGGCTTACTCTAGGTTGAAAATATACAGGTCAACGTAATAATTCCATGCGGCTGTGTTCAAAAATAAACAGAGTAGTTAGCTTAAATTCCCAGTGATTGTGTTTATTTTCCACTTTGATGGCGAACTTTCTGTACTGCTAACATTCACATCCAGTCATTTTCACTCGCATTGCTAGTCCCATTGTTCAGAATTCTTCCGAATTTACGCAAATACTAATGGGACATTAGAATCCTCTTGTCCTAAACTGTATATTTTCGACCTACATCCTACTTTACATCCATCCAAATCTATTACAGATTCCACTGGCCCAGCACCTCATTTAAAGTGATGTGCATTTGAATCAATTTGCAGGTGTAGACATAAAGTATTCATGGGACATAAAGCAAAGTATCCAGGGTTGCCTCTGGGGATAACATCAGTGAATACGCCGACTCAGTCACCAAATTCATTAAAAAATGCATAGATGATGTGATACTGATAGTATCTTTCAAAACTTACCTGAATCAAAAACCGTGGATTGTTTGCAGCCTTGTAGGGAAACTGAAGAGATATGCTACTTATAAACACGTCAAGGTGACCGGGGACAATAGTATGGTTAAACAGTACAAATACAACCTACGCAGATCGATCAAGATGGTGAAACACAAGTATAGGGACAAAATGGAGGAGCAATTCAGTGGGTCGGCCATGAGGCGTATGTGGCAGGGGCTCCTAAGGATCACGTATTACACAACAATGACGCTGAGCGGCCGAGGAGAGACCCTGAATACAACGAGGGCTACGTACTTACGGTCTCCATGGAAGATGTGTGTAAGTCATTCAAACGTGTTAACCCTTGCAAGGCGGCCAGCCCAGATGGCATCCCTTGCTTCAAGATGTCCACTTTCATCCCTGTGCCCAAGAAAGGGAAAGTAACTGAACTGAATGTCTACCGACCTGTAGCACTCACTTCCGTCATCATGAAGCGCTTCGAGAGGCTAGTCAAATATATTTTTCCTCCCCGACACACTCGACCCTCTCCAATTCGCCTACCGTCCTGACAGATCCACAGACGACGCAATCGCCATTGCACTGCACACTGCCCTCATCCACCTGGACAAAAGGAATGCATATGTGAGGATGCTGTTCATTGACTACCGCTCGGCCTTCAATACCATAGTGCCCTCGAAACTCACCACAAAGCTCAAGGCCCTGGGACTGAACTCCTCCCTGTGCAACTGGGTCCTGGACTTCCTGATGGGCCGCCCCCCAGGTGGTGAAGGTAGACAACGTTACCTCTTCGACACCAATTCTCAACACGGGGGCCCCACAAGGGTGTCCTCAGTCCCCTCCACGACAGCGTGGGCTCACACAGTTCCAATACCATCATCAAGTTCGCCCCTGCTGCTCCCCCTATGGACCTTTCCCACCCCTCCTCAATGGACATTTACCCTGCCCCCACTCCAATAGACATTTATCATTGTCACAGTTGTTAATATGTATATATTATTATTTCGATTTTCATTATCTATTTGTATTGTTTTATTTCACTTTGTCCTGCATTGTTGGAGCTCAGAGCTCAAGAATTGCACTGCACCCTGTCATTACATCTGAAACCCTGTACACGTGACTATTAAACTCTCTAATCTAATCTAATGATTTGTTTTGGACAAAACCAAAAACACACAGTGCTAGTGAACACTAGTCTGATCAAACTTCTTCCATAAAATGGAAAAGGCCTTCCATGCCTCTGGATCAGGCTGGGGTTTGTGAGTGCCACAGTGGGGACGAGGGGGGTTTCTGAAGGCTCCGGTCTTTCTGCCGACTCGTGGCGTCTCCCTTTGCGTCACCTCCCGTAAAGCCCCTCTGACTGCCTGGACTGCTCCTTACCCCTGTAATCCAGCCATGGAGGAGGTATCACAACTCACAATCCCTAATAACAGGAGTCTTTGGCCTTATTGTTCTAGTTTTAGAACACCACCACTTGCTGGAGTCACACAGTGATGCGTATAAAATCACAAACTGTGTTGTATTTTCAGCAGACTTATGACTTGAGATGACATTACAATGTGTGCAAAGTTGTACAGTATGGTTCTGGATTGTGTTGCTGTTCATCATGCGATGGAGAAATGTGATTCATCGCATGATTAACAGCAACACAACCCAGAGCCATTTACAGTTCTCTATATTTGACTCGATGGTATGAGGTTCTGTAGGCCATGTCAATCAAAGCTTGCCTGTAGCTGGGTCGTATTCACTAGGCACCAGACGGAAGTAAACAGACTAGCTGAGGTTGTCAAATAAGAAAGGCTTGTTTTCATGATCCGTTGCAAAACGTTTTGCTACGGTGTGCACTAATGAATAGGACACTGCGCTGTGAAACTTTAGGTGTTGAAAATGAGACCGGTGAGAGGACCCTCTCCTCTCTCCTCTGTAATCTCTTCCTGGTCATACTCTGCATAGACGCAGTCATGCATGTGTCGAAACTAAAGTTCTTTCAAGCCCTATACCACAGACACAGGCAGGAGGCAGAAAGCCAATGTTAACAGTTAATATCTTTCTTTGTATAAAAAAGGTGTTACAGGATAAAAGCAACAGAACACAAAACAAGGACAGGCCTAGGCACACTCACACCACATACATGCTAGAGTCCGTACTTGCTTGGCATGGAGCGTTCGTCGCCACTGCATTGGCATCATGGGGTTCCGATGCGGTAGTCGCAGCCTCCGCAGTCTCGATGTAGCAGGCCACGTCTGAAGAGGGTGGAAAAAGCGTCAGCAATAACGTTATCATACTGGAAACTATTGGTACACACTCACACGTTGTTCGGCACTTCATCCCGAGCAGGGTCGTTCCGTTCGGCTCTTCCCGAGCAGGGTCACACTCATCCGGTCCCCTCTCCCAAGATGCCTTGGTAGTGGTAGTGGGGGTGTGGCTGCGCACAGCCTATAATAATATAATATAATATGCCATTTGGCAGATGCTTTTATCCAAAGCAACTTACAGTCATGCGTGCATACATTTTTTTTTTTTGTGTATGGGTGGTCCCAGGGATCGAACCCACTACCTTGGCGTTACAAGCGCCATGCTCTACCAGCTGAGCTACAGAGGACCTATGGCACCTGTCCTCTCCCATTGCTTGCTTGAATCTGCTGAACATTGTCTGAGAGCTGCCTTCGTGCAGTGGTAGCTCATCAAGCCCATTACTCCTCAGGTTTGGGGGGGCATGGCTCAGGCCCTTAACATACTCATTCTCTCATTCACACAATGAGACGAGCACTCAAAACAATGGAAGTCACTCAAATAAGTAAATAAGAAGTATTTCAATCTTGAATCCAAGATGGCGTAGCAGTGTGGTCGTGTATTCTGTTGTGTCCTCGTGTAAATAGCCAGTTTTTATGTTTTTTTGTCTTTTTTTCGTATATATTTTTCTATTCATTTTTTATTTCACCTTTATTTAACCAGGTAAGCCAGTTGAGAACAAGTTCTCATTTTCAACTGCGACCTGGCCAAGATAAAGCTAAGCAGTGCAATTAAAAACAACAACACAGAGTTACATATGGGGTAAAACAAAACATAAAGTCAAAAAATACAACAGAAAATATAGTGTGTGCAAATGTAGCAAGTTATGGAGGTAAGGCAATAAATAGGCCATAGTGCAAAATAATTACAATTAGTATTAACACTGGAATGATAGATGTGCAAGAGATTATGTGCAAATAGAGATACTGGGGTGCAAATGAGCAAAATAAATAACAATATAGGGATGAGGTAGTTGGGTGGGCTAATTTCAGATGGGCTGTGTACAGGTGCAGTGATCGGTAAGGTGCTCTGACAACTGATGCTTGAAGATAGTGAGGGAGATAAGAGTCTCCAGCGTCAGAGATTTTTGCAATTCGTTCCAGTCATTGGCAGCAGAGAACTGGAAGGAATGGCGGCCAAAGGAGGTGTTGGCTTTGGGGATGACCAGTGAGATATACCTGCTGGAGCGCATACTACGGGTGGGTGTTGCTATGGTGACCAATGAGCTAAGATAAGGCGGGGATTTGCCTAGCAGTGATTTATAGATGGCCTGGAGCCAGTGGGTTTGACGACGAACATGTAATGAGGACCAGCCAACAAGAGCGTACAGGTCACAGTGGTGGGTAGTGTATGGGGCTTTGGAGACAAAACAGATGGCACTGTGATAGACTACATCCAATTTGCTGAGTAGAGTGTTGGAAACTATTTTGTAAATTACATCGCCAAAGTCAAGGATCGGTAGGATAGTTAGTTTTACGAGGACATGTTTGGCAGCATGAGTGAAGGAGGCTAGGTATTTGTAGTTGTCCACATACTCTAGGTCAGACCCGTCGAGAGTAGTGATTCTAGTCGGGTGGGCGGGTGCCAGCAGCGTTCGATTGAAGAGCATGTATTTAGTTTTACTAGTGTTTAAGAGCAGTTGGAGGCTACTGAAGGAGTGTTGTATGGCATTGAAGCTCGTTTGGAGGTTTGTTAACACAGTGTCCAATGAAGGGCCAGATGTATACAAAATGGTGTCGTCTGCGTAGAGGTGGATCTGAGAGTCACCAGCAGCAAGAGCGACATCATTGATATACACAGAGAAAAGAGTCGGCCCAAGAATTGAACCCTGTGGCACCCCTATAGAGACTGCCATAGGTCCAGACAACAGGCCCTCCGTTTTGACATATTGAACTCTATCTGAGAAGTAGTTGGTGAACCAGGTGAGGCAGTCATTTGAGAAACCAAGGCTATTTAGTCTGCCAATAAGAATGCGGTGGTTGACAGAGTCGAAAGCCTTGGCCAGGTCGATGAAGACGGCTACACAGTACTGTCTATTATCGATCGCGGTTATAATATCGTTTAAGACCTTGAGCGTGGCTGAAGTGCACCCATGACCAGCTCGGAAACCGGATTGCATAGCGGAGAAGGTACGGTGGGATTCGAAATGGTCGGTGATCTGTTTGTTAACTTGGCTTTCAAAAACTTTCGAAAGGCAGGGCAGGATGGATATAGGTCTGTAACAGTTTGGATCTAGAGTGTCACCCCCTTTGAAGAGGGGGATGACCGCAGCAGCTTTCCAATCCCTAGGGATCTCAGACGATACGAAAGAGAGGTTGAACAGGCTAGTTTTAGAAAGAAACGGTCCAGATTGTCTAGTCCAGCTGATTTGTAGGGGACCAGATTGTGCAGCTCTTTCAGAACATCAGCTGTCTGAATTTGTGTGAAGGAGAAGCGGGGGGGCATGGGCAAGTTGCAGCAGAGGGTGCAGAGCTGGTGGCCGGGGTAGTGGTAGCCAGGTGGAACGCATGGCCAGCCGTAGCAAAATGCTTGTTGAAATTCTCGATTATTGTAGATTTATCGGTGGTGATAGTGTTTCCTAGCCTCAGTGCATTGGGTAGCTGGGAGGAGGTGCTCTTATTCTCCATGGACTTTACAGTGTCCCAAAACTTTTTGGAGTTAGTGCTACAGGATGCAAATTTCTGTTTGAAAAAGTTAGCCTTTGCTTTCCTAACTGCTTGTGTATATTTGTTCCTAACTTCCCTGAAAAATTGTATATCGCGGGGGCTATTTGATGCTAATGCAGTACGCCACAGGATGTTTTTGTGCTGGTCAAGGGCAGTCAAGTCTGAGGAGAACCAGGGGCTATATCTGTTCTTAGTTCTGTATTTTTTGAATGGGGCATGTTTATTTAAGATTGAGAGGAAATTACTTTTAAAGAACAACCAGGCATCCTCTACTGACGGAATGAGATCTATATCCATCCAGGATACCTGGGCCAGGTCAATTAGGAAGGCCTGCTCGCTAAAGTGTTTTAGGGAGCGTTTGACAGTGATCAGGGGTGGTCGTTTGACCGCGGACCCGTTACGGACGCAGGCAATAAGGCAGTGATCGCTGAGATCCTGGTTGAAGACAGCGGAGGTGTATTTAGAGTGTAAGTTAGTCAGGATGATATCTATGAGGGTACCCATGTTTACGGATTTAGGGTTGTACCTGGTATGTTCGTTGATAATTTGTGTGAGATTGAGGGCATCTAGTTTGGATTGTAGGATGGCCGGGGTGTTAAGCATATCCCAATTTAGGTCACCAAGCAGTACGAACTCTGAGGATAAATGGGGGGCAATCAATTCACATATGGTATCCAGGGCACAGCTGGGGGCTGAGGGGGGTCTGTAGCAAGCGGCAACAGTGAGAGACTTATTTCTGGAAAGGTGGATTTTTAGAAGTAGAAGCTCAAACTGTTTTGGCACAGACCTGGATAGTATGATAGCCTGCAGAGCTCTCTCTACAGTAGATTGCAACTCCACCCCCTTTGGCAGTTCTATCTAGATGGAAAATGTTATAGTTGGGGATGGACATTTCAGAATTTTTGGTGGCCTTCCTAAGCCATGTGTCACGATCGTCATATGGAACAGACCAAGGCGCAGCGTGATGAACAAACATACTTTAATTAGTTAAAGTTTAAACTCAATACAAAACAAGAAACGACTCGTGACGTCCAACGGTATCAATGACCGAACACGGAACAAAAACCCACAAACCCAAAGGGAAAAACATACAGTTTAAATATGGCTCCCAATCAGAGACAACCAGCCAACAGCTGACACTCGTTGCCTCTGATTGGGAGTCACTCAGGCAAACATAGAATTAAACACAACAGAATTACCAACATAGAAATACACACATAGACTGAACACACCCTGGCTCAACATAATGAGTCCCAGAGCCAGGGTGTGACACCAGGATTCAGACACTGCTAGAACATCTGGGTTTGGCGGAGTGTGCTAATGCAGTGAATAACTCAAACTTACGAAGGAGACTTCTGATATTAACATGCAGGAAAGCAAGGCTTTTACGGTTACAGAAGTCAACAAATGATAGCGCCTGGGGAGTAGGAGTGATACTGGGGGCTGCAGGGCCTGGGTTAGCCTCTACATCACCAGAGGAACAGAGGAGGACTAGAATAAGGATATGGCTAAAGGCTTTAAGAACTGGTCTTCTAGTGTGTTGGGTACAGAGAATAAAGGGGGCAGATTTCCGGACGTTGTAGAAAAGATTCAGGGCATTATGTACAGACAAGGATATGGAAGGATAAGAGTACAGTGGAGGTAAACCTAAGCGTTGGGTAAAAATGAAAGAGATACCATCACTGGAGGCACCGATTGAGTCGGTCTCCACGTGTATGGGGGGTGGGACAAAGGAGCTATCTAAGGCAGGTTTAGCTGGGCTAGGGGATCTACAGTGAAATAGTACAATAAGAAATAACCGAAACAGCAATAAGCAAACTATATTGACATGGGAGAGAGGCATAAAGCAATCACAGGTGTAATTTGAGAGAGCTAAGACAACAGCTGGTAATGGTGACACAGTTTGGGCTGATGCTAAACATAAACAGGATGCGGTACCGTAAAAAGGAACAGTCCAGCAGGCATCAGCTGTATAGCTGAGTTATCATAAGGTCCGGTGAACAGCAATAGGATAGTTCGGAGGTAGTTCGGGGGCTGCTAAAGCACTAGCGAGCAAGAGGCCACGGCTAGCGTGTGCTAGCGGGCCGGGGCTAGCAGATGGAATCTTTGTGGTCGACGTTGTAACGGGAAGCCTGTTGTAACCACATCAGACGATTTCGTCGGCAGACCAATCGTGTTGGATCGGCGGGGCTCCGTGTCAACACTAGGTGGTCCTGTCCGGTTGACAGAGAGGTAGATAGCCGGGAGATGGGCCTGGCTCTTCAGGGAAATCAGGAACCAATATACAAAATCAGTTAGGAAAGCAAAGGCTAGCTTTTTCAAACAGAAATTTGCATCCTGTAGCACTAACTCCAAAAAGTTTTGGGACACTGTAAAGTCCATGGAGAATAAGAGCACCTCCTCCCAGCTACCCAATGCACTGATGCTAGGAAACACTGTCACCACCGATAACTCTACGATAATCGAGAATTTCAATAAGCATTTTGCTACTGATGGCCATGCTTTCTTTCCACCTGGCTACCCCTACCCCGGCCACCAGCCCTGCACCCTCCGCTGCAACTTGCCCATGCCCTCCCCGCTTCTCCTTCACCCAAATTCAGATAGCTGATGTCCTGAAAGAGCTGCAAAATCTGGACCCCTACAAATCAGCTGGGCTAGACAATCTGGACCCTTTCTTTTTTAAATTAGCCGCCTAAATGGTTGCAACCCCTATTACTAGCCTGTTCAACCTCTCTTTCGTATCGTCTGAGATCCCTAGAGATTGGAAAGCTGCCGCGGTCATCCCCCTCTTCAAAGGGGGTGACACTCTAGATCCAAACTGTTACAGACCTATATCCATCTTGCCCTGCCTTTCGAAAGTCTTTGAAAGCCAAGTTCACAAACAGATCACCGACCATTTAGAATCCCACCGTACCTTCCCCGCTATGCAATCCAGTTTCCGAGCTGGTCATGGGTGCACCTCAGCCACACTCAAGGTCCTAAACGATTTAATAACCGTGATCGATAAAAGACAGTACTGTGCAGCCGTCTTTATCGACCTGGCCAAGGCTTCTGACTTTGTCAATCACCGCATTCTTATTGGCAGACTAAATAGCCTGGTTCACCAACTACTTCTCAGATAGAGTTCAATGTGTCAAATCGGAGGGCCTGTTGTCTGGACCTATGGCAGTCTCAATGGGGGTGCCACAGGGTTCAATTCTCGGGCCGACTCTATTCTCTGTGTATATCAATGATGTCGCTCTTGCTGCTGGTGACTCTCAGATCCATCTCTACGCAGACGACACCATTTTGTATACATCTGGCCCTTCATTGGAAACTGTGTTGACAAACCAAATGTGCTTCAATGCCATACAACACTCCTTCCGTGGCCTCCAACTGCTCTTAAACGCTAGTAAAACTAAATGCATGCTCTTCAATCAAACGCTGCTTGCACCCGCCCGCCTGACTAGAATCACTACTCTCGGCGGGTCTGACTTAAAATATCTGGTTAGACCGTAAACTCTCCTTCCAGACTCACATTAAGCATCTCCAATCCAAAGTTAAATCTAGAATCGGCTTCCTATTTCGCAACAAAGCCTCCTTCACTCATGCTGCCAAACATGCCCTCGTAAAACTGACTATCCTACCGATCCTTTACTTCGGCGATGTCATTTACAAAATAGCTTCCAACACTCTACTCAGCAAATTGGATGTAGTCTATCACAGTGCCATCCATTTTGTCACCAAAGCCCCATATACTACCCACCATTGTGACCTGTACGCTCTCGTTGGCTGGCCCTCACTACATATTCGTTGCCAAACCCACTGGCTCCAGGTAATCTATAAATCTCTTCCAAGTAAATCCCCGCCTTATCTTAGCTCATTGGTCATCATAACAACACCCACCCGTAGTATGCGTTCCAGCAGGTATATCTCACTGGTCATCCCCAAAGCCAACACATCCTTTGGCCGCCATTCCTTCCAGTTCTCTGATGCAAATGACTGGAACGAACTGCAAAAATCTCTGAAGCTGGAGACACTTATCTCCCTCACTATCTTCAAGCATCAGTTGTCAGAGCAGCTTACCGATCACTGCACCTGTACGCAGCCCATCTGTAATTAGCCCACCCAACTACCTCATCCCCATATTGTTATTTACATTGTTATTTATTTTTGCTCATTTGCACCCCAGTATCTCTATTTGCACATCATCTTCTGCAAATCTATCACTCTAGTATTAATACTAAATTGTAATTATTTTGCACTATGGTCTATTTATTGCCTTACCTCCATAACTTACTACATTTGCACACACTGTATATAGATTTTCTATTGTGTTATTGACTGTACGTTTTGTTTATTCCATATGTAACTCTGTGTTGTTGTTGTTTTTATCGCACTGCTTTGCTTTATCTTGGCCAGGTTGCAGTTGTAAATGAGAACTTGTTCTCAACTGGCTTACCTGGTTAAATAAAAGTGAACAAAAATAAAATAAAAAAAGTACACCAAAACACAGCACACGCTATGAATAAATAAACATTAAAGCGTTTCTAAGTAAATCATATCACATGAGGGAAAAGGACTAAATAGAACAATTGGCACATGTAACACATGCAGAGTTACAGAGAGCTAAGAAGTAGGTTAAAGTTTAATGGCCTTTATTAGGTAAGAGCAGGCAATGTTTCCACATACAGTACAGTACACACAGTTACACACAGGACAGGAGTCCTTGGCTAAACCCTCACCCCTTCTCCCTCACACAGACGCAATCTGTGACTCTCTGTCTCCGTCTGTCTCTCTCTCCGTCTGTCTCTCTCTCTCCCCACTATGTACCATTCTGTTTTCTCTCTCTCTCTCTCTCTCTCTCTCTCTCTCTCTCTCTCTCTCTCTCTCTCTCTAGTATAGGAGTGCTGAGGTCTCAGAATAAGCTTCAGCTATATTAGGAAACAGCTATATTGGATTTGCACACAAGGCCCTTTTATAGCAGGTTTTTTCAGCATGACTCGTGTTGCAATAAGATTTCACACTCCACTGAGTACAACTCTCGTAATGAGACAGCTTTGGGTTTTTTCTCTCCAGGAAACCAGAGAGAGAGGAAAGTGCAGAGCCCATAGTTTGCAGAGCACACACACAAACACACAAATGTACGCACACACATTGCATTTCCACCCAGTAAGGCCTCTACTGCATGAGAGAGGCTTAACAGAGTTGTGATGATTAGACAAAAATGTATCACAGCTTCAGGTTAAGATGGACAACAGAAACTCTATACCACTTCTAGTATACATGGTGCAGCAGATGAGCTGAATGCATGCAAGGTGAACATGTGAAAGCAGTGAATGTGAGACCGAGATGATTCTTCAACAAGTTGACTCTGAGTCGCTACTTTCATTATAGCCTATCTGTAAATATGAAGGGAATTTCCATACTCTACTGAGAAAGCCCAAACCTTGGATGTGCACTTTCAGGTGCTGAGTGTGCTCACAGTTTGACTCTGAAGACCTATTACATGTGTGAATTGTCAACCATCAGTTTCAGACAGCTTTCTGCAGAGCTTGAGTAAAACAGATTGTTAGGTATTTACTCCCTAAGAGCCCAATAAGCACACACTTCAATCACACACACACACACGTCCTCCATTTCCCTCTGCAGCTGCATGCCAGCATTAGTCTTTGAAATGCTTTAAAAGTCAATTCATCAACTAAAAGTCTGTGTTTTTACTCTAATGACTGCCGCTGTAGTCTAGTCTGGATTAGAGGGCTGGGATACAGAGAGAGGTTAAAATCCTACTGACTGTTCCACCTAGCAGAGAAACAACAAGGGGGAAACTTGGACTCCTTTCAAGTGTACTAATAGGCCTCCTTAGACAGAGGTGGAGGACATGCTGAAATTACGTTGAACCAATGTGGAATAGAAGTTGAATTGACGTCTGTGCCCAGTGGGACAGTAGCTGCTCCGCTGGTTTGTTGCTACAGGGCAGATTTTATTAACTTTACCTTTGACTGTCTGGCCATGATGATCATGTACAATTTTTTTGTGTGACCACATTTATATTTTTTGTGTGAATTGTTTTCATGTGGGGGGGGATCACAGGCACAAAATACAAATTCGTATAATTTGATATTCAGTTCGTATTCACCTGTGGGCAAACACTCGAAAAGAACAAACATTTAAAAAAGGTACATAGATACAAAGTATTGATCATTCTGATCATATTACAGAGTTAAACAGTTATAGTAAATGTTGTATGTAAAGGAAAATAAACAAAAATAAATTCATTATCATATTTCCCAGTACGCTGTACTGCAGGTAGATTTTTTAGGATTGTTTTTAATATCTGTGTTTTTGCATGTACATTGATTGACTGATTCGTTTTATGCTACACAAATAAAAATAACATACATTTTTCTAGTTAGATTTATTTCACCTGTTACTGTAAATGGTTGTTCTGGTTTAAGTGATTTAGGTAGTGTTTTCTATCAAGTTTCCTAACCCCGACAGTCATTCTGAATGCAGGTTGTGGGTGAATAAAAATTCTAACTGTTGGATATCCTAACTCTGGCTGGATTCCAATAGGAATTACACATCACTTTGCAAGCCAGCATAATGTGACTTGCAGGCCTGATGTGGCCTGTAAATCAGGAGTTTCCTAACACCACTGTGTTAGGGTAAAACTAAGCCATCAATTAGACCAATATAGAAGGCCTTATGATATACAGTGGGGAGAACAAGTAATTAATTTGCATTTTATTGCATGACATAAGTATATGATCACCTACCAACCAGTAAGAATTCCGGCTCTCACAGACCTGTTAGTTTTTCTTTAAGAAGCCCTCCTGTTCTCCACTCATTACCTGTATTAACTGCACCTGTTTGAACTTGTTACCTGTATAAAAGACACCTGTCCACACACTCAATCAAACAGACTCCAACCTCTCCACAATGGCCAAGACCAGAGAGCTGTGTAAGGACATCAGGGATAAAATTGTAGACCTGCACAAGGCTGGGATGGGCTACAGGACAATAGGCAAGCAGCTTGGTGAGAAGGCAACAACTGTTGGCGCAGTTATTAGAAAATGGAAGAAGTTCAAGATGACGGTCGATCACCCTCGGTCTGGGGCTCCATGCAAGATCTCACCTCGTGGGGCATCAATGATCATGAGGAAGGTGAGGGATCAGCCCCAGAACTACACGGCAGGACCTGGTCAATGACCTGAAGAGAGCTGGGACCACAGTCTCAAAGAAAACCATTAGTAACACACTACGCCGTCATGGATTAAAATCCTGCAGCGCACGCAAGGTCCCCCCTGCTCAAGCCAGCGCATGTCCAGGCCCGTCTGAAGTTTGCCAATGACCATCTGGATGATCCAGAGGAGGAATGGGAGAAGGTCATGTGGTCTGATGAGACAAAAATAGAGCTTTTTGGTCTAAACTCCACTCGCCGTGTTTGGAGGAAGAAGAAGGATGAGTACAACCCCAAGAACACCATCCCAACCGTGAAACATGGAGGTGGAAACATCATTCTTTGGGGATGCTTTTCTGCAAAGGGGACAGGACGACTGCACCGTATTGAGGGGAGGATGGATGGGGCCATGTATCGCGAGATCTTGGCCAACAACCTCCTTCCCTCAGTAAGAGCATTGAAGATGGGTCGTGGCTGGGTCTTCCTGCATGACTACGACCCGAAACACACAGCCAGGGCAACTAAGGAGTGGCTCCGTAAGAAGCATCTCAAGGTCCTGGAGTGGCCTAGCCAGTCTCCAGACCTGAACCCAATAGAACATCTTTGGAGGGAGCTGAAAGTCCGTATTGCCCAGCGACAGCCCCGAAACCTGAAGGATCTGGCGAAGGTCTGTATGGAGGAGTGGGCCAAAATCCCTGCTGCAGTGTGTGCAAACCTGGTCAAGACCTACAGGAAACGTATGATCTCTGTAATTGCAAACAAAGGTTTCTGTACCAAATATTAAGTTCTGCTTTTCTGATGTATCAAATACTTATGTCATGCAATAAAATGCAAATGTATTACTTAAAAATCATACAATGTGATTTTCTGGATTTTTGTTTTAGATTCCGTCTCTCACAGTTGAAGTGTACCTATGAAAATAATTACAGACATGCTTTGTAAGTAGGAAAACCTGCAAAATCAGCATGTACTGTCATAGAGTTACTTTGTATGGATAGGATTTGCATAGCAACTCACTTGCTGAAAGTCACAGGCATTTAAAATAATATAATTCAACAACCATGTTTCTGTCAC
>NW_025533466.1:945000-950000 GCF_020615455.1 Coregonus clupeaformis
AAAATAGCCTGAGCCTTTCCAGGGAACTTCTGATTCCAGTAGCCGCCACCTCTTCTCACGCACATGGTGTGGTTTTAGTTGAGTGTATAGGAGTGAAGGGAGTAAGAGGATGACTGTACTCTGCTGTTTAGATCCCCTAAGTTGTGTAAGGTAAATAAGAATAAGGACGGTCATCACTATCTGGCCATGCTACAAAAGGCAGAAGTACAGTTCTTTCTGACCAAAACGATTGTCAGGATTTGAACCACCAACTTCAACCCTTACCCAACCCCTGACCTTAACCCCAACTCTAACCCTAAACTGAGGACAAATACCTCATGGGGTTGCTCATGAATTTGGATGATATTACCACTTTTGTCCTTTCTAGCATGGCCATCTAACGCCTACCATGTGAACACTCTGGATGTATCCTTGTGTACTTTCCCAAGCCCGTACAGACAGCAGGTTAAGACTAATATGATTTACAACGGTTTATTTTCAGCCTACCGGTTCTTTTTAAAGTTAGAATCCCCTCTATTCTTAGTAAGAACCTGTCTTCTGATGTCTATCTGTGGCTCCCTTTGTTTCCAAATACAGAAATAGGAGTTCAGCTGTAAATAATTCATTCTGACCCTGTTAGACATGTGTCTGGGGTTATTCAGCAAAACTAGGAGGAATATGGAAGCTGAGTGTCTGTGGGTCAGAGAGAGTCAGTTACCGGTCAGCACATGTCAACTGAGGGAATTTCTGCAGTAAGTCTGATCTGTTTATGTTATTCAGCAAAATGGTCTTTCTACAGATGTTCGGATGGGTACAGTGCATGCTGGTATAAAACATTAGAACAAAGGTATAATCAGTTCAAATTGCAGCAACTATAACAAAGGTACTGGCTATACACAAGCAACCGTTTAGGGCGTGTGGTGGTTATCAATACTCGCATGACTGATTGTTTGTCTGTCTGTCAGCACTCCCTCCTTCCTTTAGGTTGTTGAATGTAGGTGTGTTCCTTTGTCTATGGGTTTCAAAGTTACTGTATGACTGTCAGTGTGTCTGGCAGTCTACGCGGCTTCCTAACCCTGGTTGTTGAAGGTAGGTGTGTTCCTGGGTGTGTCTTTGGGTGAAGACATGAGAGATATATATCCTGCATGAACAGACCTTTATACATTATTTGGTGAACAATGCAGACACTTAAACACAAGATAAAACATACACACACGCACAAACGCATACACACACTGCAAAGACAGGCTATACTCTCCCTTTCTTTCTTTCTCTCTCTCTCTCTCTCTCTCTCTCTCTCTCTCTCTCTCTCTCTCTCTCTCTCTCTCTCTCTCTCTCTCACACACTCTCTCTCTCTCTCTCAATAGGATTGATAAGATCTTCCACCTGCCAGAACATCATGGATAAATCCGAGCTCTACTTTAATCTGGAAGACTCCCTTCTGCCGATTTAAGACCTTACTTCATTAACAGTAGCTGTGTGTGTGTCAGAGAGAAAGAGACAGAGACAGAGAGACTGTTTGTGTGTTTGTGGTACGCACTACGGGGGCCCAGTCTCACCCCACTACCGTGTAGGTTGTGTACGTAGCGTAAGGAGAGGCAGGGGACAGGCCCACTATTTGTGTGAGTGTGTGTCTCTGTGAGAACTAGAACAGCAAAAACAAGGCCTATGTGACTACACAGTGATCCTGTACAGCTGGACTGCCAGACAGACAGAGAGGCAGACACAGGCTCCAACCTGTGGTCAGGTGAAGGATTGACGACTCCCCACACACCATTCCCCATCTGTTCATCATTCCCCCCCCCGAAACACCTGCACACTGGGCAGAGGCACCACCTGTCTGGTGTTGTGGTATGGTTAAAATAAAACAACAACAACAACAACACAACACTGTCCAATCAGAGACCTGGATAGAGTGGGTGACTATAAACATATCCAAATAACAGGTTTTACAACTTGGTCATGATTGACACCAGCATTGACTTGACTTGCTGTGCTACTATAAAGTCTTCAATGGTCCAAGAAGGCCAGGCATGTGTCAGATGCTTTTCTATATGATGCATGTTGTAGCTATTAAAATTTAACACACACGCTTTGCATGCACCAAGTACCCTGTTGTCTGACATCCCAATGGACATTTACTTATTAATCACTGCTACAGTTGTTATGATGTACACTACCAGTCAAAAGTTTGGACACACCTACTCATTCAAGGGTTTTTCTTTATTTTTACAATGTTTTACAAAACTATGAAATAACACATATGGAATCATGTAGTAACCAAAACAGTGTGAAACAAATCAAAATATATTTTATATTTGAGATTCTTCAAATAGCCACCCTTTGCCTTGATGACAGCTTTGCACACTCTTGGCATTCTCTTGGCATTCATGAGATAGTCACCTGGAATGCATTTCAATTAACAGGTGTGCCTTCTTAAAAGTTAATTTCTGGAATTTCTTTCCTTCTTAATGCGTTTGAGCCAAAATAGTTGTGTTGTGACAAGGTAGGGGGGTATACAGAAGATAGCCCTATTTGGTAAAATACCAAGTCCATATTATGGCAAGAACAGCTCAAATAAGAAAAGAGAAACAACAGTCCATCATTACTTTAAGACATGAAGGTCAGTCAATACGGAACATTTCGAGAACTTTGAAAGTTTCTTCAAGTGCAGTTACAAAAACCATCAAGCGCTATGATGAAACTGGCTCTCATGAGGACCGCCACAGGAATGGAAGACCCAGAGTTACCTCCGCTGCAGAGGATAAGTTCATTAGAGTTACCAGCCTCAAGTCACAGACACATCTCAACATCAACTGTTCAGAGAAGACTGTGTGAATCAGGCCTTCATGGTCGAATTGCTGCAAAGAAACCACTACTAAAGGACACCAATAAGAAGAAGAGACTTGCTTGGGCCAAGAAACACGAGCAATGGACATTAGACCGGTGGAAATTTGTTCTTTGGTCTGGAGTCCAAATTGGAGATTTTTGGTTCCAACCGCCGTGGCTTTGTGAGACGCGGTGTGGGTGAACGGATGATCTCCGCATGTGTATTTCCCACCGTAAAGCATGGTGTGGGGGTGCTTTGCTGGTGACCCTGTCTGTGATTTATTTAGAATTCAAGGCACACTTAACAAACATGGCTATCACAGCATTCTGCAGCGATATGCCATCCCATCTGGTTTGGGCTTAGTGGGACTATCTTTAGTTTTTCAACAGGACAATGACCCAACACACCTCCAGGCTGTGTAAGGGCTATTTTACTAAGAAGGAGAGTGATGGAGTGCTGCATCAGATGACCTGGCCTCAACAATCCCCCAACCTCAACCCAATTGAGATTGTTTGGGAGTCGGACCGCAGAGTGAAGGAAAAGCAGCGAACAAGTGCTCAGCATATGTGGGAACTGCTTCAAGACTGTTGGAAAAGCATTCCAGGTGAAGCTGGTTGAGAGAATGCCAAGAGTATGCAAAGCTGTCATCAAGGCAAAGGGTGGCTATTTGAAGAATCTCAAATATAAAATATATTTTGATTTGTTTAACACTTTTTTTGGTTAATACATGATTCTATGTAGAAATAGTAAAAATAAAGAAAAACCCTTGAATGAGTAGGTGTGTCCAAACTTTTGACTGGTACTGTATATAGTGCTATTTCTATTTCCATTGTTGTTTTTTTATAACCATTTTCATTCTTTTATTTCACTTTGTCCTGCATGTTGGAGTCTAAGATTTTCACTGTACCCTGCTATCACACCTGCAACCCTGTACCTGTGACTATTAAACACTCTGAATCTGAGAATGCTTGTAAAACCAAACACACATCTTACTGATGCCGATGGCTGCATGGTTTAATAGCTGGGGGGTAGTTGCCTCTTGACACTGATCTGCTGTCAGTTCTGAGTTTTCTCCCCGTATGGTTAAATGTAGGATTTTGGGATAATAAACGTTTTATTGATCCCTGTGTTAGTGGATAACCTCTACCCCAAGCGGTATGTGGTCTGTGCAAATAGTGGGTGACACAAAGAGGCCATTACTGAAGATTCCTGTGAAATTACACACACACACACACACACACACACACACACACATGCACGAACACACACACAACCCAGCACACACGCCACCTGCCACAAACAACAACTGGATGAGGGGGGTTAGGACTGTGAGGAATGTCTGGCTGACAGTTCCATCACCCAGCCCTGGTATGCAGGCTGGTGTAGCTGGTTTAGATGGACCTTCAAAGGCTCTGGTCAAATGAAAGGAAAGGGAGCACGACAAGAGGTAAGGTAGAGGCCAAAAAGGTACAGTTGAAGTCGGAAGTTTACATACACTTAGGTTGGAGTCATTAAAACTTGTTTTTCAACCACTCCACAAATTTCTTGTTAACAAACTATAGTTTTGGCAAGTCCGTAAGGACATCTACTTTGTGCATGACAAAAGTTATTTTTCCAACAATTGTTTACAGACAGATCATTTCACTTATAATTCACAGTATCACAATTCCAGTGGGTCAGAAGTTTACATACACTACGTTGACTGTGCCTTTAAACAGCTTGAAAAATTCCAGAAAATGATGTCATGGCTTTAGAAGCTTCTGATAGGCTAATTGACATCATTTGAGTCAATTGGAGGTGTACCTGTGGATGTATTTCAAGGCCTACCTTCAAACTCAGTGCCTATTTGCTTGACATCATGGGAAAATCAAAAGAAATCAGCCAAGACCTCAGAATAAAAATTGTAGACCTCCACAAGTCTGGTTCATCCTTGGGAGCAATTTCCAAATGTCTGAAGGTACCACGTTCATCTGTACAAACAATAGTATGCAAGTATAAACACCATGGGACCACGCAGCCATCATACCGCTCAGGAAGGAGACGCGTTCTGTCTCCTAGAGATGAACGTACTTTGGTGTCGAAAAGTGCAAATCAATCCCAGAACAACAGCAGACCTTGTGAAGATGCTGGAGGAAACAGGTACAAAAGTATCTATATCCACAGTAAAATGAGTCCTATATCGACATAACCT
>NW_025533466.1:952500-985000 GCF_020615455.1 Coregonus clupeaformis
AAACTGTAACTGCAACAACTTGAATTGCTAATGTTGGTATCTATTTGAGTGCTTACTGTATACGTTTTCACTGATCAAGAGAAACCCTAAATAGCTACAGTATCAAGACCATGAAGTATAGGCCTAAGGAGTTTTGCAGATATGTTACAATTTTAAATCTAAAGAGGTGCTTTTCCCCTGAATTTGAATGGGAGTCAACCTGAGTCACCAATGTCCTATGACTTCTTTTCAAAGACACCAAAACTCTCTGAACAACAGCAAAGGAATGAGTGGAGTGCGAAGGAAGCGAACCTGATACAAACTCCAACAATGAAGAGTTTCAGTTGCAGTACAATACTCAGGGGCACAGTTGCCGTGGTGACTAAGACACATATTATACCGCAGATGCCTCATGCTGCTGCCTCCTCAGTGTTCTAACAACCTAGTGTTGTTAACAACCTAGTATCTCCTGACTCACTACTCACTGGGGTGGCTGCACAGGGGTAGTTGGTGAGTGTCTGTGTGTGTGTGTGTGTGTGTGTAGGGGTGGAGGGTTCAACGTGTGTGTGTCTTTGTGTTTGTGGGTGGTGTGTGTGTGGTGCGTGTGTGTGTGCAGGAGCACCCTCATGTGTGTGTATGTGATGAATGACCCTTTGACTCAGGCGTGTGGGCTGTGAAACCTGAGCAGTAGGCAGAGACAGAGAAGGGCAGTGGAAGCAGCAGCTCGGCAGTAAGGTAGCAGTAAGGGCTCCTCTCTGTCCTCCTCCTCAGTCCCCCCCAGCCCCAGGGGATGTAGAGCAGCTGCAGCCGTTACAGCTGGCCTCCTCACAGGCCTCTGGCCCCGTTAAGACACTATTAAACCTTGCCTTAGTCTGTCTCTGTCAACCATAGCCTCAAGCACAAATACTGTACATCACAACTGCACTATGAACAACTGACATTGCACTGCTGACAACGGCATTGTCCATTGCAGCAGAGGACAAGAGTGGTTGTTGATAATGATGTGATGGATGGATAGAAAATGACTACAGCTTGACGTGAAAGAAAGTGACTAACTTGTTCTGTGCATATAAGCAAGCAGTGGCAAGGCAAATCAACATGTTTCTTCATGGAGGAAAATCCTCACACTCAGCCATGGCTTTGAATCTAAATGACATAATTTCAATAAGAGGTCAAAGGTGAAGCAATAGTGGCTGGTGGGGTCAGTGGTAGGCCCCTGTATTGTCCATCCTCTATCCCCTGTGGGTCTCTGTATCCCCTGTAACAATGACTGGGCAGCTGCTCCGCTCATAAAGAGGCGTTAACACTGCACAGGATCAACTAGGGCAGACGATGAACATGGGTGTGTCTGTGTGTGTGTGCGTGCCTGCTTGTCTGTCTGTCTGTCTGTCTGTCTGCTCTTTTCACAGACATTGTGAAAGAAGAGGTACAAGATCATTTCCGCTACAATATTGGAAGCATTCTTTGCAGGGAGACCAGTGCATTTTAGCAGAGATAACAGGGTGTTGACATATCTGCTCAAATGCCAAAGCCATGCTATTTCTAGGAGCTATTTCTTGGACATTCTACAGTAAGCTAATCTCTGTCTTTCTGTAAGGAAGGTATGAATCTCAACATTAAACTGTGAAAATGGAAATCTGATTAAATTACAGGTTGGCAGGTTGCTGTGTCCAAGCATGGTCTGTAGAATACAGTTTTGTCACAGAGCTGTGGAGTGAGTGAAATGTCTCTCTCTACATTCCTTTGCAGTTAAACAGACATCACCTCTGTTGCTTGGTGACAAAGTTTCGATCCAAACTGATTTAGTTCTGCTCGATCAGGGTTTGCAGTGCAGGTGAGAGGAGCTGTGAGGTGTGTGTGATGTTTGTCTCTAGCCTTTAGAGTAGGGGGTTGGTTTTTCACCCTCAGGGGAGAAACGCAACCTCTGCGCAGTGGGCTGGATGACTCAGAACTAACATACTGAGGTATTGCAGTATGATGAACATGATGTCTAATTGTTTTTATTTTGAGTGAATATTTGTCAACGTCAGACCACAGCTGACAGCTGACATCATCAGATAATCTGAACTATGACATCACAACATATCATCAGAAAGAATTGACATCACAACATTGAACATCATAATACATGACATCAAAATGAAGATCACCAGAACACTTTCCATTATGCAGAAGATCAGAACACATGAAATCATATTGGAGAACATCAGAAGACATGACATCACAACTCCTCATCAGAAGACATAACATCATAACAGAGAACATCAGAAGACATATCACAACAGAGAACATCAGAAGACATGACATCACAACTCCTCATCAGAAGACATAACATCATAACAGAGAACATCAGAAGACATATCACAACAGAGAACATCAGAAGACATGACATCACAACTCATCATCAGAATACATAACATCATAACAGAGAACATCAGAAGACATGACATCACAACTCATCATCAGAAGACATAACATCATAACAGAGAACATCAGAAGACATCACAACAGAGAACATCAGAACATATGACATTACAATGGAGAACATCATCCATAGAGATCCTATTATCTCTATGGATGTGTGTCTGCATCCAGCTAGTCAAAAATATATTTGCTTTCTTGGTTCAGAGAGGTCCAAGTGCATGATGTCCCTGTCTTAAAAATAGCATAGCCTCCAACCACACTGCTATGAACTTTCCTTTGAATGGTATGTCTTGATATATTTCTGTGTCCTCTCTGAGTAAGCTAAAAATGAGGAGCAGCTCATTCAGAAAGACTGTGTCAATGTGTTCCTTACCCTCAGCTCCAAAATCCAATTGATCATTTCTTGCTGTATTCTAGGGTTTGATCAAGACAGCCTCTTTTGTTTTTCTGTTCATGGTGGGTATTTTGAGAGTGTCTATCCTGGCTTTCTTAGTACAAATACAAAACAGAATCTTCCAGAAATTGGCTTTGTCATTTATTCTCAGTAAAGAGCTTTTTCGGAATTGTGAGAAAAACAAAACTATGTAATACATTTTTAGTTATTCCAGTAATAGCACATGACCAAGCCAAGAGAGATATTGCTGCTTTTATTAGGCCTTACAGTAACAGCTTATAGCCAGCACATGTAAGGACCCAGGGAAGATAATACTGTACTGGAAGTGCTTCCTAATAGCTATCGATTTCCTTTCCTGCTCTATGGCCAGAGAATATCATTTTGTGTGTGTGTTTTGTCACAAACAGGAAGCCAGTGGGCAGTTCTGTGTGATCGTGTGTATTGTTGCTACCTCAGGATGCCCCCCACACTCTCTCTTTACATTTTAGTCATTTAGCAGATGCTCTTATCCAGAGCGACTTACAGGCGCAATTAGGGTTAAGTGCCTTGCTCAAGGGCACGTCGACAGATTTTTCACCTAGTCAGCTCGGGGATTAGAACCAGCGACCTTTCGATTACTGGCACAACGCTCTTAACCACTAAGCTACCTGCCTTTCTTTTATAAATACAAAGTACACACACACACACACACACACACACTCTCTCTCCCCATGTCACGGTGACTGTGTGCAGATCAGTGGGTCAGCACTGGAGAACTGAATGTACACTTGTTTTCCGGCACAGATGCAGACCCTCCGTGACCCTCCGTGAAAACAGAAATACAAGCCCACCTATGTTAACTATGAGTCAGTAAACAGTCAACAGAACCCACACAGTAAGGGGGTGGGGGAAACATTGAATCAAGGGACAGGAGTCCACCGTCCTGCCCCCTCTGTAAGCACTGATCTACATCTTAGTCACTTACAGTAAACACAAGCTCTTGTCCAGAACAATCTACAGTCAGGGCATACAAGGGGGTTGTGCAACATACTGGTTATGTAGGCCAGTGGTGTCAAACTCTGGTCCTCAAGGGTCACAGTGTCTGTTGCTGATTTTTGCTTCTCCATGGAACTCAACTGATCAATTAATGTCTTTGATTGGTTAGAGTTTTCCAGATCTAAACCAGTCTCAGATTAAAAGTTAACTTCAAACAGAGGTCTGGTAAGGTGAAATGGATGCAGTACTTAAACCAGGGTTGTCAAACTCAAGTCCTCCAGAGCCTGTGTGTCTACTGTCTGCTAATGGCTATTGTAAGACTGAATTCCCTTTACTGCCATGCCTCTGTACATTCCTGGCTGGGAAGCAATAAACAGGTACTTTGTTCTGAGACACGATGTTCAGACTCTCTCTCTCTGTCCCAAATCTTACTGTAAATGTCTCAATGACTTTTCTGGTTTGCATACAGTAAACAGGTGCTTTGTTTCCCGAGCAGGAAGTTCAACTGTGACAACTAAAGTTAACACTAAAACTGCCAGGCCTCGCTACCCTCCATACTACGCCAATGAGCAGCCATTTTGACTGCAACATTCTAATAAATAAATATCATATATGCTATCAGAAAAATAATCCTTTGGTTGTGTTTATGAAGGTCTTAGGTGACATTAGAATACGAAAAGAAATTAAGAGTTTCATTCCAAAACGCTATACAGCGCATTCGGAAAGTAAGAAGACCCCTTCACTTTTTCCACACATCTACACACAAAATCCCATAATGACAAAGCAAAAACAGGTTTTTATAAATTTTTGCAAATGTATTACAAATAAAAAACTGAAATAATACATTTACATAAGAATTCAGACCCTTTACTCAGTACTTTGTTTAAGCACCTTTGGCAGCGATTAAAGCCTCAAGTTTTCTTGGGTATGACGCTACATACTTGGCACACCTGTATTTGGGGAGATTCTCCCATTCATCTTTGCAGATCCTCTCAACCTCTGTCAGGTTGGATGGGGAGCGTCGCTGCACAGCTCTTTATAGGTCTCTCCAGAGATGTTCGATCGGGTTCAAGTCCGGCCTCTGGCTGGGCCACTCAAGGACATACAGAGACTTGTCCCAAAGCCACTCCTGCGTTGTCTTGGCTGTGTGCTTAGGGTCGTTGTCCTGCTGGAAAGTGAACCATCACCCCAGTCTAAGGTCCTGAGCGTTCTGGAACAGGTTTTCATCAAGGATCTCTCTGTATTTTGCTCTGTTCATCTTTCCCACGATCCTGACAAGTCTCCCAGTCCCTGCCGCTGAAAAAAAAAAACACAGCATGATGCCGCCACCACCTTGCTTCACTATAGGGATGGTGTTGGCCAGGTGATGAGCGGTGCCTGGTTTCCTCCAGACATGACGCTTGGCATTCAATCTTGGTTTCGTCAGACCAGAGAATCTTGTTTTTCATGGTCTGAGAGTCCTTTAGGTGCCTTTTGGCAAACTCCAAGCAGGCTGTCATGTGCCTTTTACTGAGGAGTGGCTTCCGTCTGGCCACTCTACAATAAAGGCCTGCTTGGTGGAGTGCTGCAGAGATGGTTGTCCTTCTGGAAGGTTCTCCCATCTCCACAGAGGAACTCTGGAGCTCTGTCAGAGTGACCTTCGGGTTCTTGGTCACCTCCCTGACCAAGGCCCTTCTCCCCCGATTGCTCAGTTTGGCCGGGCGGCCAGCTCTAGGAAGAGTCTTGGTGGTTCCAAACTTCTTGATGGAGGCCTCTGTGTTCTTGGGGACCTTCAATGCTGCAGAAATTTTTTGGTACCATTCCCCAGATCTGTCCCTCGACACAATCCTGTCTCGGAGCTCTACGGACAATTCCTTCGACCTCATGGCTTGGTTTTTGCTCTGACATGCACTGTCAACTGTGGGACCTTATATAGACAGGTGTGTGCCTTTCCAAATAATGTCCAATCAGTTGAATTTACCACAGGTGGACTCCAATCAAGTTGTAGAAACATCTCAAGGATGATCAATGGAAACAGGATGCACCTGAGCTCAAATTCGAGTCTCATAGCAAAGGGTCTGAATACTTATGCAAATAAGGTATTTCTGTTTTTTATTTTTAATAATCCTCAAAAATGTCTAAAAACCTGTTTTTGCTTTGTCATTATGGGGTATTGTGTGTATTATTTATGATTAAATGTTTTTATTTAATAAATGTTAGAATAAGGATGTAATGTAACAAAATGTGTAAAGAGTGAAGGTTTCTGAATACTTTCAGAATGTACGGTATATCCATTTTCAGAAATGTTAGTAAATTAGATTTCATTAAATTATGATAGAGATTGTTGTGTTTTTTCACTATCAACTCATGGCATGGGGCGGTTAAATGTATTTGTTTAAAATCTATCCCTTCCCTTACAAAAATGAAACTTCCCGCAATTTGTGGCAAATTTGCTGTGAACTAAATAGTATGCCAGAAAATGTTGCCAGAAGTTTGCAATGTTTGCCACTAATGGTGAATCTGCGGCAAACCTTTTTCAACAATAATATTTATTCTAGTGGTAAACAGTTCACCAGAGGATTTTTTCTGGCAAGTAATTCTCTCAAGATTCTATTTGAATCTGTGGCAAACCTGTGGCAACAATATTTATTGCCACTAGTGGCAAACAGATAACCAGAAGCCATTTCTGGTAAACACATGAGTTCTAAGACCAGTTGTCGACCAAATAGGGGGATTAGAAAAATCTGTTGGAAGATGGAAACAAAGCAATCTAGCTAGCTACCTACCAAAGTTGTGTCTAACTTATTAATTAAACTTCCTAATAAACTTTAAAATGTTGTTAGCTCATTGATGTCTAGTTAGCAATGTCATGTTTTATGGGATAGAGTGAAACACTTTGTTGAGTTTCAATCTGTCAGCGCCACTGACTGGCTAGCGCTTAGCTAGCTGGCTAGTGCTTCGCTAACTGGCTAGTGCTTAGCTAGCTAACGTTAGCTATCATATCTTTGCACAATTAATGTGATAACTAGCTAGCTAACTGATGATTTTCCTAAATACATATTTTTAGGTGACTGCATCGCTGTCTTTTTATACCAATATGCATGTCAGTATGCAAGTGTCACTTTTCAATATCATGTTAGCTAGCACAAGAGCTAAGGTAGCAACAATATGAGCTAACTTGACATCAAAGCAAAACTTTACTTTTGCAGATGGATACCCTTCCCCTACCTGTGGTGTTGGAGGAGGATGCATCAACTCCCTGTGAGCAATAAATTAGTGTATCGTCTATAAGCATGATAAGGTAAGCAAATGCATGCATTATTTTCATAAATGTAGCCCATACATTCCTTCTTTGTCACAATTAGATCTTTCATCGCTTTAAACTAGTAGTTTGCTCATCTTGATCATGTGTTGTTCTTTCTCTCTTTCTAGAAGCAATCAGTTACAAGGCAAAAAGACAGATTGATTCTTCAAATAGCCACCCTTTGCCTTGATGACAGCTTTGCACATTTGGCATTCTCTCAACCAGCTTCACCTGGAATGCTTTTCCAACAGTCTTGAAGGAGTTCCCACATATGCTGAGCACTTGTTGGCTGCTTTTCCTTCACTCTGCCGTCCGACTCATCCCAAACCATCTCAATTGGGTTGAGGTCGGGAGATTGTGGAGGCCAGGTCATCTGATTCAGCACTTAAAAGCATGTCAGACATACATTTGGGTGCCATGTAGTGCTTTAAAAATAAATAAATAATTTTTTTCAAAACTCTAAAACTAACAGGCAACCAATGCAGGGACTTTAAAATAGGTGTTATGTAAGTTCTCCTTCTGGTCTGCATTCGGAATCAGTTGAAGTTGGCCAATGTGTTTTGGGGAAGACCAGACAGGAGAGTATTGCAGCAATCAAGCCTGCTAGTAATAAAAGCATGCAATAGTCTCTCAGTTTTGGCCTGGCAGAGAAATGGACACACTATGGCAATATTTCCTAGGTGATAAAAAGGCCATTTGGTCACATTTCGTATGTGGTCCTCAAAATGTCAAAAATCCCACCTAGGTTTTTAGCCTGGTGGGTTGTATCTAGTTCCAGGGAATGTAAATGTGCCGTCAGTTTCTCTCTATGAGCTTTAGCAACAATAACCAGAACCTCGGTTTTGCCTTTGTTTAGCTGTAGGAAGTTTTGTGCCATCCATATATTTATGTCAGTGATACATTCTACCATGGTCTATACAGATGTGTATCATCAACATAGCTATGAACATTTACACCATGCTTCCTAATAATACTACCAAGGGGTAACATGTATAGACAGACTAAACAGCATAGGACCCAAAATCTAACTTTGAGGGACACAACATGAGATTGGTACTTTTTCAGACACATGCTCATCTAGGGCAATAAAATATGATCTATTTGTCAGATAAGTCCTAAACCAGTTCAGTACTGAGCCTTTGAGGCCAAACCAATTCTGGAGTCTGTCCAGGAGGATATCGTGATCTACAGTGTCAAAGGCTGCACTTAAATCAAGGAGTACGAGGACATAGAGTTTTTTGCGTCGGTGTTCATTCTGAGGTCGTTCACCACTTTGACTAGTCTCTGACATGAGAGGCATCCTAGGACTCTCACACCCTCTCTCTGTCTTTCTCTCTCCCTCCTATGCTCTTTACTTTACTCCCTCTACCTCTCTCTTGCTCCCTCTCTCCCCTCCCTCTCTCTGATTTCTGAGAAGTCTGTGGACTCTGACACCCAGGAATAAAGGCCTGATTGGGGTTGTGTGATCTACACCTCCCAGGCTCCCATAGGGTGAGCTTCAGTAAATATGGGCCCAGGGCCGTGTCAGCTTACACCACTACACAAGAGTAATGGAAACACTTTATGTAAGTCACTGCTGATGCTGTGGGATCAGGAGGGAAAAAGAGATGCGTGCGAGATAGGCATGCTATGCTGGCATTATAATAGAAGAAGAAATAAGAAGTGACTATTGAGCTTCCTAAAATTGTGCAATGCAACTAATGCATTGTTGCATACAACAATTTGGTTGAGAAGAGCGATAAGTAATCATGCATCCCAAAAAAAACACACATAGGATGCCATTTGACTGGTATGAAGTCAAACTTCAAACCCTGTGGTGATCTATGATACACCATCTATCCATTCTATGTTTCCCCCCTAGCTAGCGGCAGCTTGAAAAGCAGCTCCAAAGATAGACTCCTCTGTGCAGTCCCTCAGTGGTCAATCAGCAGTCTGATGATGTCACAGAGGGGCATTCCGCCACTCTGGAAGGCCACTTGCTGAATTCCACATTCCAGCCACACATGACCCTGTCCGCCTGCAGAGGAAGCAGTGGAACGGAAAATCATCTGACACACTGAAGGAAGAACAACACCGAGACGGAACCCTCGTGCCTTCAGAGGTGTCCTTCTCAGTCAGGTGATATCATGTTACTGGCCCAGTGTTGCCTGTTGTTGATACAGTTGACACGGAAACCCTGCTGAGGAACTGTTCAGCGCTGATGTTTTGTAGCTGTCAGTTATGTACATGTTTGCAACATCACTGTCTACTCGAAATAATCATATAAGACTTGTCATACTGTATAACATGTCCTCCATCATGTAACATGAGAATTGTAAAACTATTTATTTTGCACAAGACCCTTACAGTAGTAGCACAACAACAAACAACTACAAACGTAGGACAGACAACTTGGCAACCGATGGGTCTGTCAACTGTATTTATCCCCATTGGATAAGTCAGACAGACAAATATTGTCCTTGATTGAATTACTTAAATTGCTTTCAATGGAGCAGTTACCATTGGCAAACATACCAAGAGCCCTTATAGAGTCCCTGGTCAAACGACTTTGTATTGCATCATTAGATTGGGGGCAGTTTTATACAACGTCAAAGATGGTATCTGGGTGGCTCTGTTGCTTAGTTACTGATGCTGCACTGCACACAGCACACTGCACATTGCACACTCACTGATACAATCATCTAAAACACAGGATATGGGGACTCATATGCCCCAATAAAACAAAGCAGGAAACAGCTTTAGTCCCTATAAGACAACAAACATAGACAGTCATAGCAAACGTTCCATACAAACACATCGAGCTAATGGTCAACAGCCAAGACTGAGGGGTGAGGTAACTGCTGAGTGGTGGAGCGGTCTAAGGCACTGCATCTCAGTGCTAGAGGTGTTACTACAAATCCTGGTTCGATTCCAGACTTTATCGCAACCAGACGTGATTGGGAGTCCCATAGGGCAGCGCACAATCGGCCCAGTGACGTCCGGGTTTGGCTGGGATAAGCCATCATTGTAAATAAGAACTTGTTCTTAACTGACTTGCCTAGTTAAATATAAAAACTTCAATGACTGTGTTGATTAGATATCCTTGGATTCTAAGTAGGCAATTAAATTCTCTAACATTTAGTTAAATGTGTATTTCTGGGTTCAAACGCTCTTGATGCACGTGCGTTACAGCAATCTTTTCCTCTTTACTGCAAACCTTTAGGTAGCTAGGTAGGTCACTTGAAAACAAATTGTTATTTTCAATAACAATCTAGCTGTTAGTCATCCAGGTGCATGTTGTTGTGTGTTTGAACATGTGCATTCTGTCGACATCTGCTGTGGGGCCGTAGCACACATAACCAGACACCTGCTTGTGGCTGTGTGTATGAAGAAAGAGAGAGGAAGAGAGAGAGTGAGAGAGATCAAGAGAGAAAGTCAGCTGTAGGGCTGGGAATTGCCAGGAACCTCAGGATACGATATTATCATGATACTTAGTTGCCGATACGATATGTATTGCGATTCTCACGATTGTATATGTATTCCGATTCAATACTGTGATTTTATTGCAATTCGATGTTCCAAACATATTGCTCACCATATGTCTGCTGCAGAGGGACAAGAGAGAGCCATGAGAAAACACGTTTTGATCAGTCATGGAAATAAAAGAGCTGAAAACAAATTGGCTCCCTATTTAAAAAGAGGATGGAGAACAAGCTGAAGGAAAAATACTGGAGTTTTTGTAACTGTATCTATTTCTTCCCCCATCACTAATCTGCTGGTGACTCACATTGAGAATCCGAGGAGCAGCAGGTCTTTGACATCCATTATTATTCCCTAGCGTCTACTGTCCTCTGCTGGTCAAATGGATGTACAGCTAGAATTAAAGAAAAAAAAATCTGTGCTGTGTCAGACATACTATTTTACCCAGTCAGTTCAGAACAAATTCTTATTTACAATGACGGCCTACACCGACGAAACTCAGACGACAATTGTGCGCTGCCCTATGGGACTCCCAATCACGGCCCGTAGTGATACAGCCTGGAATGGGACCAGGGGGTCTATAGTGACGCCTCAAGCACTGAGATGCAGTGCCTTAGACCACTGCGCCACTTGGGAGAGCACATAAGACATACAGTAGCACAGTAGGGTCAGAAATTATTGGCACCCTTGATAAAGATGAGCAAACATGACTGTATAAAATAAATAATTCAAATACTGAGCTATATTGTATGAAAATATTTGCAAATTATATGATTTTATAGTCATTTCTCTGAGAAATATATTTTGTTTACCAAGTAATATTTTTTTTCTCAAAAAGGTAGGGGTCAAAATTATTGACACCTCTGTTTTCAATACCTTTCAATACCTCACCTTGGAAGGATAACACAACTGAGCCTTTTTCTAAAATGTTTTATGAGATTGGAGAACACATTGGGAGTGATGTTAGACCATTCCTCCATACAGAATATTTTCAGATCCTTGATATCCTTCGTCTGCGCTTATGGACTGTAGCGCTTACACTAAAAGGGAATTATCATCATTTTCACAAATTCGCAGTATAATTCCAAACTCATAGTGTGGAAATATATATAAAATACGGGAAAATCCCGTTTTTGACTGCACTGGGCCTCTAAGCATTGAGCCTGTGCATGTATGCACATGAATTAATCTATACATGTTGGCAATGTATACAGTCAGATCATTGAATTAACTTGGTTGTAGGGATTCTCTGAAATGGCAGATTTGCTCAATAGCCTAATCCAATCACTTTTTCATCACTATAGCCTTTCCTAGCCCTTATTCCTGGAAACCTGAACGTTTGTGCCAGGGATGATGACCATCCGTGCAACCGGAATTGATTTTACCGGCAATGGGGTGGTTTGCCACCTCTTTCTCTCTCTCACGCGCCTTCCCAGAAGTCAGCGGTCACAATTTATCAGCTCCTTGAGCCTCCATCAAGATTTACGATAAGCGTCCCGTTTCCCAGCAACTACTGACTGAAAAACCGAGCCTCATCTCGTTATCATCTTATTTCCTACATTTCATCCTCCTCTATTCATTCCAGAGGATGAGAGGCACTCTCTGTTGTTTTGTCTTCGGAAATGACTAAGATCACTTCGGTCTTCTAAATGTAGGGTAAATGCATTTAACTACCTCTTCAACATTTACAGATCATATCAGTAGGCTACAGGATAAGAATGCTCTGTCTTTTCGTTCAACATAGTCATATGGGCACATTAGACTCCACCCTCCAAACCCTAATTTCAATCTAGCCTTACTGAAATAATCATGACATTTGATTCATAGATAAAAGCAGATGTTCATTCTACATATTTCCGATGGCTTGATTACATTGTTAAGTCTAATCATAGGCTCGTTCATCATCCACAGTGACTGCATGCAGATATCAACCTTTCATACAGAGGAGAGAGACGTTTCCTCTGACACCTACAGACTATGATAATCTGATCCTAGATCTGTGTTTAGGGGCAATTTCTAACTCAAGTTTAGTGTAATTTCCTATGACTGTACTTTCATTACAATATCGCCATCATGTGGTCAAAGGACTTTGTAAATCATACATATGGTACTTGTCTGCTGTTTGTCAGCCTTACCAGCCAGCCAGCCAGCCAGCCAGCCAGCCAGCCAGCCAACCATCCAGTCTGCCTGTTCCCTTTGCCATGCCTTTTCTCATGCCTGGTCAGGACTCAGGCCTGTTTTGGGGCCAGTGCACCTGGCGCGGTCCCTTGAACTCCTAGAACGATCTGGAACGCCTAGAACCATCCGGACCCACCTATAATCGTGCGCCTGGGACAGTCTGCACTCAGAAATAAGGTACGGTTAAGGTACAGAATTGTTCCCGGGGTTACAAAAATATCAAATGACACATAATTTACCTTCAAAAGGTACACATATAATCTCACATGGTACTGTTCAGTACCTTTTATGGTACATGTGAGGATAATGTAGTATAATGGTACGTTTTCGTACCAAATATTTTGAAAATAAAAAAAGCTTAAATAAAGGTACAATCACACTCTCAAAAACCATGATCATATTTCCTAGCAGGGCGTTTTTTGTTTCAATATTTGTGTTTTTGCATTTACATTTAAGTAATTTAGCAGACACTCTTATCAAGAGCAGTTTACAGTAGTAAGTGCATACATTTTCATACTGGTCCCCCATGGGAATCAAACCCACAACCCTGGCATTACAAGCTGACCCACACAGCATGCACATTGATTGATTGACTGATTGATCTGAAGCTACACAAAGATAAATAACATACATTTTTCTAAACTAATCCAATCTGTTAGTAGTTGGATTTAATACACCAGTTACTGAGATGGTTGTTTCAGTTAGGTAGTCTCATTTATACATTTTCCACACCTTGGCAGTCATTCTAAATGCAGGTTGCGGGTGATTAAAAGTTCCAATAGGAATTACATATCACTTTGCAAACCAGCATCTTGTGACTTGCCCAATGTGGCCTACAAACCAAACGTTTCAGACCACTGTGTTAGGGTAAAACTAGGCCGTCAAGTATGGCTTTATGACACAGTATATGTAATGTATTGTCATAAACAGTTTAATTTCAATGATAAAATAATCACTTAGGCACTCACTTGTTGAAGGCTACAGAACTAGAAGTCAATGAATGCAACAACCATCACTAGCAAACACAGTCATGGGTGGTAATGGTAACTCTAAAATTTACTCGAAAGGCACCCTGGGAAATATGCAAATAATCCCTACAGTGTAAAAACACAGAAAAACATTTTTTGAGTTACATTTTTGCCACTTAAAAGGAACAAACGGTGTCGTCACTGTGGTGGTAGGCCTACCCTAAAAAGGCAAATGTGTACTTTTTCCAAAGGTACGCTTTTGCACCTGTGCTATGTTGTACCCTAAGGCAGGGTTTCCCAAACTCCGTCCTGGCGCCTTGGGTGCACATTTAGGTTTTTGCCATAGCCCTACACAGCTGATTCAAATAATCAAAGTGTGATGATGAGTCGGTCCTGGGCCCCCTCCCCCTGGGTGCACGTTTTGGCTTTTGCCCTAGAACTACACAGCTGATTCAAATAACCGAGTTCGGGAAACCCTGCCCTAAGGACCACTATTGGCTCTTTTAAACTTTTACTACAGTGAGCTAAATCAGGGTCACACAGAGTGATTATTGGTAGTCTTAAACAAATCTACTTTGAAACAATAGTATACACCTCACACACATGGTTATGGGCTTAAAAAAAGAAGACACCTGTACCATGTCAGTGCCTTTTCCCTCATCAATCTACACACAATGCCCCATAATGACAAAGCAAAAACAGGTTTTTAAGAAATGTGTGCTAATTTATCAAAAAAATGACACTACAAGCTTGGCACACCTGTATTTGGGGAGTTTCTCCCATTCTTCTCTGCAGATCCTCTCAAGTTCTGTCAGGTTGGATGGGGAGCGTTGCTGCACAGCTATTTTCAGGTCTCTCCAGAGATGTTCGATCAGGTTTAAGTCCGGGCTCTGGCTGTGCCACTCAAGGACATTCAGAGATTTTGTCTGTCATAGTTGACGTGTACCTATGATGAAAATTACAGGCCTCTCTCATCTTTTTAAGGGGGAGAACTTGCACAATTGGTGGCTGACTAAATACTTTTTTCCCCCACTGTACATCAGATTTATGGCCGTTTCTTCCTCCCCGGGGGGAGGAATATGGAATTTAGCTATTTGAGTTGGAATTTTAAGACCCCTCAAAGTATCAAAAGATAATATAAAAAAATTATTTGATGAAAAATGAATTTGGGCCTTACTGTTATTAGCCCATACAAACACATTGAATAACAGATTCACTACATGGAACAACATACATGTACATGTTCATGAGTGTTTCACCTTTACACAGAGGGGTCATATTAGCGTGTAGCCCAAACTGTTCTGACGCTACAGACAGAAGTTGGCAGATTGGCAATACTGACTTCAGACGAGTCCCAAGACGCTTGTGGAGGTCGTACAGCAAAACGGAGAACACCATTGTGTTTGTGAGAGTCCTATAGAGGGGTCATAATAGTTTGGACGCTACACTACCGGTCAAAAGTTTTAAAAACCTACTCATTCAAGGGTTTTTCTTTATTTTTTATTATTTTCTACATTGTAGAATAATAGTGAAGACATCAACACTATGAAATAACACATATGGAATCATGCAGTAACCAAAAAAGTGTTAAACAAATCAAAATATATTTTATATTTGAGATCCTTCAAATAGCCACCCTTTGCCTTGATGACAGCTTTGCACACTCTTGGCATTCTCTCATTCAGTTTCACCTGGAATGCATTTCAATTAACAGGTGTGCCTTCTTAAAAGTTAATTTGTGGAATTTCTTTCCTTTTTAATGCGTTTGAGCCAATCAGTTGTGTTGTGACAAGGTAGGGGTGTCCATGGAGAATAAGAGCACTTCCTCCCAGCTGCCCACTGCACTAGGAAACACTATCACCACCGATAAATCTACAATAATCGAGAATTTCAACAAGCATTTTACTACAAAAAAAAAAAAAAAAAAAAACTACGGCTGGCCATGCGTTCCACCTGGCTACCACTATCCCGGCCAACAGCTCTGCACCCTCCGCTGCAACTTGCCTATGCCCCCTCCGCTTCTCCTTCACACAAATTCAGACAGCTGATGTTCTGAAAGAGCTGCACAATCTGGACCCCTACAAATCAGCTGGGCTAGACAATCTGAACCCTTTCTTTCTAAAACTAGCCGCCGGAATTGTCGCAACCCCTATTACTAGCCTGTTCAACCTCTCTTTTGTAACGTCTGAGATCCCCAGAGATTGGAAAGCTGCCGCGGTCATCCCCCTCTTCAAAGGGGGTGACACTCTAGATCCAAACTGTTACAGACCTATTTCCATCCTGCCCTGCCTTTCGAAAGTTTTTGAAAGCCAAGTTAACAAACAGATCACCGACCATTTCGAATCCCACCGTACCTTCTCCGCTATGCAATCCGGTTTCCGAGCTGGTCATGGGTGCACTTCAGCCACGCTCAAGGTCCTAAACGATATTATAACCACGATCGATAAAAGACAGTACTGTGCAGCCATCTTCATCGACCTGGCCAAGGCTTTCGACTCTGTCAACCACCGCATTCTTATTGGCAGACCAAATAGCCTTGGTTTCTCAAATGACTGCCTCGCCTGGTTCACCAACTACTTCTCAGATAGAGTTCAATGTGTCAAATCGGAGGGCCTGTTGTCTGGACCTATGGCATTCTCTATGGGGGTGCCACAGGGTTCAATTCTTGGGCCGACTCTTTTCTCTGTGTATATTAATGATGTCGCTCTTGCTGCTGGTGACTCTCAGATCCACCTCTACGCAGACGACACCATTTTGTATACATCTGGCCCTTCATTGGATACTGTGTTAACAAACCTCAAAACGAGCTTAAATGCCATACAACACTCCTTCAGTAGCCTCCAACTGCTCTTAAACTCTAGTAAAACTAAATGCATGCTCTTCAATCGAACGCTGCTGGCACCCGCCCACCCGACTAGAATCACTACTCTCGACGGGTCTGATCTAGAGTATGTGGACAACTACAAATACCTAGATGTCTGGTTAGACTGTAAACTCTCCTTCCAGACTCCAGAATCTCCAATCCAAAGTTAAATCCAGAATCGGCTTCCTATTTCGCAACAAAGCCTCCTTCACTCATGCTGCCAAGCATGCCCTCGTAAAACTGACTATCCTACCGATCCTTGACTTCGGCGATGTCATTTACAAAATAGCCTCCAACACTCTACTCAGCAAATTGGATGTAGTCTATCACAGTGCCATCCGTTTTGTCTCCAAAGCCCCATACACTACCCACCACTGTGACCTGTACGATCTTGTTGGCTGGTCCTCATTACATGTTCGTCGTCAAACCCACTGGCTCCAGGCCATCTATAAATCACTGCTAGGCAAATCCCCGCCTTATCTTAGCTCATTGGTCACCATAGCAACACCCACCCGTAGTATGCGCTCCAGCAGGTATATCTCACTGGTCATCCCCAATGCCAACATCTCCTTTGGCCGCCATTCCTTCCAGTTCTCTGCTGCCAATGACTGGAACGAATTGCAAAAATCTCTGAAGCTGGAGACTCTTATCTCCCTCACTAACTTTAAGCATCAGTTGTCAGAGCACCTTACCGATCACTGCACCTGTACACAGCCCATCTGAAATTAGCCCACCCAACTACCTCATCCCTATATTGTTATTTATTTTGCTCATTTGCACCCCAGTATCTCTATTTGCACATAATCTCTTGCACATCTATCATTCCAGTGTTAATACTAATTGTAAATATTTTGCACTATTTTGCCTATTTATTGCCTTACCTCCATAACTTGCTACATTTGCACACACTGTATATATATTTTCTTTTGTATTTTTGACTTTATGTTTTGTTTTACCCCATATGTAACTCTGTGTTGTTGTTTTTCTCGCACTGCTTTGCTTTATCTTGGCCAGGTCGCAGTTGTAAATGAGAACTTGTTCTGAACTGGCTTACCTGGTTAAATAAAGGTTAAATAAAAATGTTAAAAAAGGGGTGGTATACAGAAGATTGCCCTATTTGGTAAAAGACCAAGTCCATATTATGGCAAGAACAGCTCAAATAAGCAAAGCGAGGTCAGTCAATACGGATCATTTCAAGAACTTTGAATGTTTTCAAGTGCAGTCGCAAAAACCATCAAGCGCTATGATGAAACTGGCTCCCATGAGGACTGCCACTGGAATGGAAGACCCAGAGTTACCTCTGCTGCAGAGGTTACGTTCATTAGAGTTACCAGCCTCAGAAATTGCAAACCAAATAAAGGCTTCACAGAGTTCAAGTAACAGACACATCTCAACATCAACTGTTCAGAGAAGACTGTGTGAATCAGGCCTTCATGGTCGAATTGCTGCAAAGAAACTACTACTAAAGGACACCAATAAGAAGAAGAGACTTGCTTTGCTGGTGACACTGTCTGTGATTTTATTGAAGCACACTTAACCAGCATGGCTACCACAGCATTCTGCAGCGATACGCCATCCCATCTGGTTTGGGCTTAGTGGGACTATAATTTATTTTTCAACAGGACAATGACCCAACACACCACCAGGCTGTGTAAGGGCTATTTTACCAAGAAGGAGAGTGATGGAGTGCTGCATCAGTTGACCTGGCCTCCACAATAACTCAATTGAGATGGTTCGGGATGAGTCGGACCGCAGAGTGAAGGAAAAGCAAGCAACAAGTGCTCAGCATATGTAGGAACTCCTTCAAGACTGTTGGAAAAGCATTCCAGGTGAACCTGGTTGAGAGAACGCCAAGAGTGTGCAAAGCTGTCATCAAGGCAAAGGGTGGCTACTTTGAAGAATCTCAAATATAAAATATATTTTGATATGTTTAACACTTTTTTGGTTACTACATGATTCCATATGTGTTATTTCATAGTTTTGATGTCTTCACTATAATTCTACAATGTAGAAAATAGTAAAAATAAATAAAAGCCCTTGAATGAGTAGGTGTTCTAAAACTTTTGACCGGTAGTGTACAGACGATTTTCTGAGAAGATGTCTCATGGTCTGACAAATACTGCTCTAGCTCTGTCATCTTTCACCGCAGATGTGGAAGTGTGACATAGGCGGATGTGGTGGATTGAGACTCATCCAATGCAAAAACGGATATCTCTAGCTTAAACTGACAGATTTTTATGGGGATTTTTTATTATGTTAATTAGAATTCCCCAGGGGTGAAATTATGAAAAATATTAATACAATTTCACCCATGAGGCCACTAGAGGGCGATTTGTTCATTTGACTGCAGGAAAGGGTATGGTACGAACTGCAAGGGTAAAATGTTGTACCTATAGCTGAAAGGTACAAATGACATACCTTACAGGGTACCACTACAGGGACAAGTGTACCCCTTTAAGAACAAATCTTTGTTTCTAAGAGTGTGGACTGTAGGAATAACATGCGGGGAGGATGCATGTTTTGGAATGATCATATCAGTGCTGTCAGTGAGAGGGCTGTGTGGCGGAGCGTTAACCAAACAACAGCCAACAGGTGTGCCTTCTTAAAAGTTAATTTGTGTAATTTCTTTCCTTCTTAATGCATTTGAGCCAATCATTTGTGTTGTGACAAGGTAGGGGGGTATACAGAAGATAGCCCTATTTGGTAGAATACCAAGTCCATATTATGGCAAGAACAGCTCAAATAAGCAAAGAGAAACGACAGTCCATCATTACGGAAAATGTCAAGAACTTTGAAAGTTTCTTTAAGTGCAGTCGCAAAAACCATCAAGCGCTATGATGAAACTGTCTCTCATGAGGACCGCCACAGGAATGGAAGACCCAGACTGACCTCTGCTGCAGAGGATAAATTCATTAAAGTCACCAGCCTCAGAAATTGCAGACCAAATAAATGCTTCACAGATTTCAAGTAACAAACACATCTCAACATCAACTGTTCAGAGGGGACTGTGTGAATCAGGCCTTCATGGTCGAATTGCTGCAAAGACAACACTACTAAAGGACACCAATAATAAGAAGAGACCTGCTTGGGCCAAGAAACACGAGCAATGGACATTAGACCGGTGGATTTTTGATTCAAACCACCGTGTCTTTGTGAGACGTGCTGTGGGTGAACGTATGATCTCTGCATGTTGGAAAAGCATTCCAGGTGAAGCTGGTTGAGAGAATGCCAAGAGTGTTTAAATCTGTCATCAAGGCAAAGGGTGGCTATTTGAAGAATCTCAAATATAAAATATATTTATTTGGTTACTACATGATTCCATATGTGTTATTTCATAGTTGTGATGGCTTCACTATTATTCTACAATGTAGAAAATAGTAAAAATAAAGAAAAACCCTTGAATGAGTAGGTGTGTCCAAACTTTTGACTGGTACTGTACATGTTGTCACGCAGTCACACACATGCCTATTAGTGAAGACATCAAAACTGTGGGGTGTGTTGAGCCAAAGGGGTAAACTAATTGAGCCACCCTTTTCTGGGAGTGTTGTATGGTCCCCTTTTGATTAAGAAACCATACACAAAATGCATCATTTGACCAAATATTATGTGCGGGAAGAAACCACATGGAAAAGGTGGTAAGCAAGTTAGGTCCAAAAAACTGATTTTCACCAATTCAAATTAATTTATTGTGTTAGAAATTTCATGATGCTTGTATCTAAACCAAAGTAGATCATTTTAAGAATGTTCTATACATGATTTGGGGTCTCTATAAGCTTCAATATAAGGTCCTAAACCTTGGATGAAATTGCATCATCGGCTAATATAGTCAAAATATTTTTCTTTGGGTAAGTTGAGCCAATGGCCATGGAGTAAATTGAGCCAATGGCAAGTTGGGCAAAAGTTTTTTCCCCAGTTGCAATGCAAGGCATTATTTACATTTTAGTCATTTAGCAGACGCTCTTATCCAGAGCGACTTACAGTTAGTGAATGCATACATGTTTTTTTTTGTTTATTTTTAATACTGGCCCCCCGTGGGAAACATCCCACATCCCTGCCGGCCAAACCCTCCCCTACCTTGGACGACGCTGGACCAATTGTGCACCGCCCATGGGTCTCCCGGTCGCGGCCGGCTGCGACAGAGCCTGGCCTTGAACCAGGATCTCTAGTGGCACAGCTAGCACTGCGATGCAGTGCCTTAGACCACTGCGCCACTCGGGAGACCATATCGCTGGGATATGAGGAAACAACAGGGCCTATGTTAAAAGTACAAAGTGTTTGTTAGGTGTTAAGCCTAGATACTTAAAATGATTCAAAGACAAAAAAGCGATTGTGATTGTGTTGAATTGTGTTTGGGAAATAAAGATAGACATGGTTTTAAAATGGTAGTGGTAATATTTCATTCAGTACAGAAATTAGTAGGCGGCTTAACTTATCCTTAAGTTGTGCCAAGAGACCACTTTTTTTGGACAATCTTGTTTTTTCAAAACTGTAATGTTTAAATGAATTCTGATCATTTCCAGGGATACACAACATCCTGAAATATATGTAGAAATCTTTGTTCGAAAGAATACTATATTTCCCTTGATGGAGTGATGCTGAATGTAAAAAAAACAGCTGCACGTACCCCACTATGCCTTCACTAAAACCACAAAAAAATTGCAACTTTCTAATGTAAAGCCTAAAAGGTTGCCTGAGTTCAAATAAATGTTTACCTGAAAAAAAATTATGCACTGCAAAAATGCGTGTGGACCAAAATTAGTCTCTACCCTCACTACCTATTGTTTCTGCAGTGAGGAATTAGTATGTCTTCAGTATGTTTTTTTATGCAGATAATTGTTTTCTGGATTTCAAAAAGCAGTAGTAGCAGTATGCAAGTCAGGGAGCCAAATAAACGGCTCTTTCACAGATGTGATTTGGTTACCTACGTTCACCAAAAATATGTCTGTTCAAAAAGAGCTATTCCTTCGCGAATGACCCATCACTAATGCCCAGTACTGACAGAGCTGTAGATGAACCAAACACATTGAGCTCCGGATGCCACTCTCACTTCACTATAAAGACAAAGATAGCAGGGGAATGGCTTGAACAGACACTACCATTCAAAGCAAAGTTCCATGATGGTTTGGACTACGTATTTAATGGGAAGGGAAGGGAGGGGGAGGTGAACTGATGGTTTTGGGAGCGTTGGGAACAGGTGCAGGTCAGAGGAACAGGTTCTCTCAGAGCGTGACTGTCCTCACAATGACACGTCAACAGCACATCAATAACACACACCCAACCAGGCTATCAGCCATGGAACAGGAAACTGCAAAACCACATGCTTCCTCCCTCGTTGCCATGGCATCTAGCGGGACCACCCACTGTGAAGCCAAACAAAGGGGTGTTTCATACAGTCAGCTCAAGAGTGGTTGAGGTGGGCTGGTGCTGACCGGTATGGACAACAGGCACAACTAATTCTCAACTGCTTGAGGCAGGATGTCTGTGTATTGACCACTAGACAGCACTAGATATCCAGGAATAAAGTACCCATTTGGACATGAGAAACCAAGATCAAGTACGGTAGCAAACCCCCTCACAAAAAAACATACTAGGTATAGAATAGTGGTTGTTGGTTAGAAAGAGGCGGTCAGTTAGGCTGATACATTTATCCGGAAAACCATCCAACTATTCTGCTGTGGACCTACATGTGGACATTTAATAAGATGCTGAATCGACATTTTAAGATGCTGAATCGACAAAATTACACAGTCATTTTTCCCACTAATTATGATTTTTGAGATGTGATGTGACAAGTCTTTAAAATAATTATGAAAATACCCTGGTTTATGGCTTGAAATGGAGCAGCCATGTAAAAGGCTGAATGTGAAATCATGCAAAGTGAAGAGAGGGAAAAATTGTTCCAGATTTTGGCAGTCTATGCAGCACTTTGTACAGTGTTCAACAACGGACAACTGTTATCTGCACTCACAGCCTGTGTTTGAGTAATGGCATCCACCGAATCCCACGCTAAATCAGGAGAGAAGGAGAGAGGGTGGGGGGACCTTATAATCTGAAAGCCTGTCTATCTGGGGAAAGAGACCCTATAATCTGAAAGCCTGTCTATATGGGAAAGAGAGAGAGACAGAGAAAGAGAGAGAGACAGAGAAAGAGAGAGACAAAGAGGGAGAGAGAGAGAGGGAGAGACAGCAAGACGGAAACAGAAAGAAGGAGAGAGAGGAAGAGAAAGATTTATCTCCAGAGTTCCTCCTCACCCTCCAACAACAGGATACAGGAAATGAGTTACTCGTCTTGGGTGAACTGACGCCTCTGTCTATACGCCTCTGGTCCATTCAGTTTATGAATGGCAGGGTGTGCACGCACGCACACACGCACACGTCTTTGCATACTGTTGTGCTGACATTGATGAGACGGGAGTGTGTGTAATAAAATCCTCAGTGGTCTAAGTTTGACAGCCAGTGAAGCGGCGTGTCGCAGGTGACTAAATGACACTCAGCAAGCAACAACTAGAGAGCCAATGTCTAACACTGAGAGGGTTTTGAATTCTGGAGTGATGAGAAACAGGAGATATGATTTTTTGCATACCTCCTGTTTCTCACCCCTCTATTCCTTTAACCTTTTGCTGCAGTGGGCTAAATCAGGGTCACACAGAGTGTTTCTTGGTCGTCTTAAACAAATTTACTTTGAGATAAAAGTATACACCTCACACACATGGTTATGGGCTTACAAAAAAGAAGACACCTGTACCATGTCAGATATTGTTTGAAATTTATTCAGTTTTGAGTTTGCATCCCAATATTACACTTTATATACAGTACCAGTCAAAGGTTTGGACACAACTACTAATTCAAGGGTTTCTTCTTTATTTTTACTATTTTCTATATTGTAGAATAATAGTTGAAGACATCAAAACTATGAAATAACACATATGGAATCATGTAGTACCCAAAAAAGTGTTAAACAAATCAAAATATATTTTATATTTGAGATTCTTCAAATAGCCACCCTTTGCCTTGATGACAGCTTTGCACACTCTTGGCATTCTCTCAACCTGCTTCACCTGAAATGCTTTTCCAACAGTCTTGAAGGTGTCCCCACATATGCTGAGCACTGCTTTTCCTTCACTCTGCGGTCCAACTCATCCCAAACCATCTCAATTGGGTTGAGGTCGGGGGATTGTGGAGGCCAGGTCATCTGATGCAGCACTCCATCACTCTCCTTCTTGGTCAAATAGCCCTTACACAGCCTGGAGGTCCTTGTCCTGTTGAAAAAAAAAGATAGTCCCACTAAGCCCAAACCAGATGGGATGGTGTATCACTGCAGAATGCTGTGGTAGCCATGCTGGTTAAGTGTGCCTTGAATTCTAAATAAATCAGTGTCACCAACAAAGCATCCCCACACCATAACACCTCCTCCTCCATGCTTTACGGTGGGAACTACACATGCAGAGATCATTCGTTCACCCACACCGCATCTCACAACGACACGGCGGTTGGAACCAAAAATCTCCAATTTGGACTCCAGACCAAAGGACACATTTCCACCGGTCTAATGTCCATTGCTTGTGTTTCTTGGCCCAAGCAGGTCTCTTCTTCTTATCGGTGTCCTTTAGTAGTAGTTTCTTTGCAGCAATTCGACCATGAAGGCCTGATTCACACAGTCCCCTCTGAACAGTTGATGTTGAGATGTGTCTGTGACTTGAACTCTGTGAAGCATTTATTTGGGCTGCAATTTCTGAGGCTGGTAACTCTAATGAACTTATCCTCTGCAGCAGAGGTAACTCTGGGTCTTCCATTCCTGTGGCGGTCCTCATGAGAGCCAGTTTCATCATAGCGCTTGATGGTTTTTGCGACTGCACTTCAAGAAACTTGCAAAGTTCTTGAAATGTTCCGTTTTGACTGACCTTCATGTCTTAAAGTAATGATGGACTGTCATTTCTCTTTGCTTATTTGAGCTGTTCTTGCCATAATATGGGCTTGGTCTTTTACCAAAAAGGGCTATCTTCTGTGTACCTCCCTACCTTGTCACAACACAACTGATTGGCTCAAACGCATTAAGAAGGAAATAAATTCCACAAATTAACTTTTAAGAAGGCACACCTGTTAATTGAAATGCATTCCAGGTGACTACCTCATTAAGCTGTTTGAGAGAATGCCAAGAGTGTGCAAAGCTGTCATCAAGGCAAAGGGGGGCTATTTGAAGAATCTCAAAGGTGGGGGGATAAAAAGACATTGAGGATAGAGAGAAAAAGAGTTATAAAGATAGAGAGATATAGTGCATGTGTGTGTGGGACAGAGAGCAGGGAGAGAAGGGGGGAGATATAGAAAGAGCTGACTCTTTACCTGTCTCTATTAAGGTGTGATGGTTAATCTGTAGATCTGCCCCCCCCTCTACCACACACACACACCCCACACCACACACACACACTTGGTTAGACCGATTCAGTGACGCCGCCAACCGTGGTTCAATGCTCAGAGACAGCCTGTCAATCGATGACACATCACACCGGCCCCCATCCCACCTGAAAAGGAGTGTCTGTCAGTCTCCAGAGCCATGATAGGCTGATCGGCTCTGTCAATCAAGGCTTCAGACCAGTGCAGATCAATGGCAGCCTTGAGTTTGCTGTTTTTTTTACCCATTCATGTCCATTACGGAAAGTTAAAATATCCTTTGGTACACTTGTTCTCTGAGCTTACTGATGGACAAATCTGAAGAAATGCTTTAAATCGGCCAAAGCGTTTGTCTACAGTGTGAGTTTTAGATATTGTACTATATTTAGTCTGAAAAGCTGAAATGGGTTTACTTTTTTTTACACATTTCATGAATCAAGTCATGTGAATACATAAATATAGAGTGCCTTCAAAAAGTGTGTTACAGCCTGAATTTAAAATAGATTAAATTTAGATTTTGTGACACTTGTTTACACACAAAACCCATAATGACATTTTTACAAATTAGATAAAAATGAAAAGCTGAAACAACTTGAGTGAATAAGTTGTCAGAGCGGGCGTAGGTGTGGTGTAGGAATCAGATGCAGGACACAGATGCTAGTCCAAAAATACTTTAGTAAAGTCCACAAAAGAACGGCTACAAACAGAGCCGGAGGCACGAGGAAACTAACGCACACAGCGTATAAATGCAAAACACAGCAAACACGCACAACAAGTGCGGACTCTCTATCCAATACAAAAATGCACTAACTGACTGGAAGCACCAGCTGACAAGGAACAACTACACACAACCACAAGACAGAAACAACGAGAACTTAAAGGACACATAATCAAGACAAAATGAGAAACAGGTGTACCAAAACAGACCAAACCAAACAAACACAGAAACAACGAACGGTGGCAGCTAGTACTCCGGGGACGACGACCGCCGAAGCCTGCCCGAACAAGGAGAAGGAGCAGCCTCGGCAGAAACCGTGACATAAGTATTCAACCCCTATCTTATGGCAAGCCTAAATAAGTTCAGGAGTAAAAATGTGCTTGACAAGTCACATAATAAGTCGCACGGAGTCATTCTGTGCGCAATAATAGTGTTTAACATGATTTTTGAATGACTACAGTACCTCATCTCTGTATCCACACATACAATTATCTGTAAGGTCCCTTAATCGAGCAGTGAATGTCAAACACAGATTCAACCACAAAGACCAGGGAGGTTTTCCAATGCCTCGCAAAGGGCACCTATTGGTAAATGGGTAAAAATTAAAAAAGCAGATATGTAAAATCCCTTTGAGCATGGTGAAGTTATTAATTACACTTTGGATGGTGTATCAATACACCAAGTCACTACAAAGTTACAGGCGTTCTTTCTAACTTAGTTGCCAGAGAGGAAGGAAACCGCTCAGGCATTTCACCATGAGGCAAATGGTGTTTTTAAAACAGTTACAGAGTTTAAAGGCTGTGATAGGAGGAAACTGAGGATGGATTAACAACATTGTAGTTACTCCACAAAACTAACCTAAATGACAGAGTGAAAAGTAGGAAGCCTGTACAGAATATAAATATTCCAAAACATGCATCCTATTTGCAATAAGGCACTCAAGTAAAATAAAAATAAATGTGGCAAATCAATGCAAAATGTTATGTTTGGGGCAAAACAACACATCACTGAGTATCATCATGTTATGGGTATGCTAGTCATCGGCAAGGACTAGCGAGTTTTGTAGGATAAAAATAAACGGAATAGAGCTAAGCACAGGCAAAATCCTAGATGAAAACCTGATTCAATCTGCTTTCCAACAGACACTGGGAGACAAATTCACCTTTTCAGCAGGACAATAACCTAAAACACAAGACCAAATATACACTGGAGTTGCTTACCAAGACTATGTTGAATGTTCCTGAGTGGCCTAGTTACAGTTTTGACTTAAATTGGCTTGAAAATCTATGGCAAAACTTGAAAATTGAAGTCTAGCAATGATCAACAACCAACTTGACAGAGCCTGAAGAATTAAAAATAATAATGTAATATTGTACAATCCAGGTGTGCTAAGCTCTTAGAGACTTACCCAGAAAGACTCACAGCTGTACTCGCTGCCAAAGGTGATTCTAACATGTATTGACTCAGGGGGTTGAATACCTATAGTTGAAGTCTGAGGTTTACATTCACTTAGTCATTAAAACTCGTTTTTAAACCACTCCACACATTTCTTGTTAACAAACTATAGTTTTGGCAAGTCGGTTAGGACATCTACTTTGTGCATGACACAAGTAATTTTTCCAACAATTGTTTACAGACAGATTATTTTACTTATAATTCACTGTATCACAATTCCAGTGGGTCAGATGTTTACATACACTAAGATGACTGTGCCTTTAAACAGCTTGGAAAATTCCAGAAAATGATGTTATGGCTTTAGAAGCTTCTGATAGGCTAATTGACATCATTTGAGTCAGGGATGTAGCATGGCATTTGTAACGCCAGGGGTGTGGGTTCGATTCCCACAGGGGGTAGGAAAAAATAAAATACAAATAATGTATGCATTCACTAAATGTAAGTCGCTCTGGATAAGAGCGTCTGCTAAATGACTAAAATGTAAATGTAAATGTAAATTGGAGGTGTACCTGTGGATGTATTTCAAGGCCTACCTTCTAACTCAGTGCCTATTTCCTTGACATCATGGGAAAATCAACAGAAATCAGCCAAGACCTCAGAAAAAACATTGTAGACCTCCACAAGTCTTGTTCATCCTTGGGAGCAATTTCCAAACGCCTGAAGGTAGCACGTTCATCTGTACAAACAATAGTTCACAAGTATAAACACCATGGGACCACGCAGCCGTCATACCGCTCAGGAAGGAGACACGTTCTGTCTCCTAGAGATAAACGTACTTTGGTGCGAAAAGTGCAAATCAATCCCAGAACAACAGCAAAGGACCTTGTGAAAATGCTGGAGGAAACAGGTACAAAAGTATCTATATCCTCAGTTAAACAAGTCCTATATCGAGATAACCTGAAAGGCCGCTCAGCAAGGAAGAAGCCACTGCTCCAAAACCACCATAAAAAAGCCAGACTACGGTTTGCAACTGCACATTGGGACAAAGATCGTACTTTTTGGAGAAATGTCCTCTGGTCTGAAGAAACAAAAATAGAACTGTTTGGCCATAATGACCATCGTTATGTTTGGAGAAAAAAGGGAATAGCTTACAAGCCGTAGAACAACATCCCAACCGTGAAGCACGGGGGTGGCAGCATCATGCTGTGGGGGTCCTTTGCTACAGGAGGGACTGGTGCACTTCACAAAATAGATGGCATCATGAGGAAGGAAAATGATGTGGATATATTGAAGCAACATCTCAAGACATCAGTCAGGAAGTTAAAGCTTGGTCGCAAATGGGTCTTCCAAATGAACAATGACCCCAAGCATATTTCCAAAGTTGTGGCAAAATGGCTTAAGGACAACAAAGTTAAGGTATTGGAGTGGCCATCACAAAGCCCTGACCTCAATCCTATAGAAAATGTGTGGGCAGAACTGAAAAGGCGTGTGCGAGCAAGGCGGCCTACAAACCTGACTCAGTTACACCAGCTCTCTCAGGAGGAATGGGCCAAAATTCACCCAACTTATTGTGGGAAGCTACCCGAAACATTTGACCCAAGTTAAACAATTTAAAGGCAATGCTACTAAATACTAATTGAGTGTATGTACACTTCTGACCCACTGGGAATGTGAATAAATAAATAAAAGCTGAAATAAATAATTCTCTCTACTATTATTCTGACATTTCACATTCTTAAAATAATGTGGTGATCCTAACTGACCTAAGACAGGGAATTTTTACTATAATTAAATGTCAGGAATTGTGAAAAACTGAGTTTAAATATATTTGGCTAAGGTGTATGTAAACTTTCGACTTCAACTGTATCTAATCAAGATATATTGGTGTTTTATTTTCCATTGATAAAAAAAAAGGTTAGAATTTGTCTTACACTTTGACATTAGAGTATCTTGTGTAGATCGTTGACAAAAAAATGACAATTAAATCCATTTTAATCCCACTTTGTAACACAACAAAATGTGCAAAAAGTCAAGGGGTGTGAATACTTTCTAAAGGCACTGTACAGTATATACAAAAAAATATTAAGATCTGATCATTGGAACATTTATTCACGGCTTGATTCCTGAAATGTGTAAAAAATTAACCCATGTATCCAAAGACTAAATATAGTACGATACTGAAACGGCTGTAGATGTCACGCTCTGGCTCCGGGACTCTGTAATTTGAGCCAGGGTGTGTTCATTCGTTGGGTGTATTTCTATGTTTGTATTTCTGTTGGGTTTATTTCTATGTTTGGTCAATGACTCCCAATCGGAGGTAACGAGTGTCAGCTGTCGGCTCGTTATCTCTGATTGGGAGCCATATTTAATCTGTATGTTTTCCTGTGGGTGTTGTGGGTTTTTGTTCCGTTTCGGTATGTTTAACCGTTGGACTTCACAAGTCGTGTTTTGGTTTGTTCGTTAATTAAAATAAAGTCATGTTTGTCTCACACGCTGCGCCTTGGTCCGCTTCCTGGAACGACGATCGTGACAGAAAAACCCACCAAGATGGGACCAAGCAGCGTGTCCAGGAGCCATCGCCGGGGAGATCCCTCACAGATCTCCTTCGCCTCCTGGACTGGGTCAAGCCGAGTGAGGAAGAGAGGGGCTTGACATTATGGCAGAAGGGCGAGAAGCTGGCGAGGGACATGGAGACCTGGGCCACGGGTAGGAGAGACGCCCGAAAATTTTTTAGGGGGGGCTCACGACGGCGGACCAGCAGGAGGCCGCGATAGAGCGGTCCAGTGGGTTGCCGGAGAAGGCCGCCGGGTTACGGGGCCACTGGTCAAAGAGGGGATGGAGGAAGTAGAGGCACGGCGAGAGGTACTGGCGTGTGTTGCCAGTCCGGTCCGGCCCGTTCCAGATCCCGGTGTAGGGCCAGTGGTGTGTGTCCCCAGTACAGTCCGGTCCATCCAAGCTTCCCGCACCAAGCCAGTGGTGTGCGTCGTCAGTCCAGTCCGGCCCATTCCTGCTCCCCGCATCAAGTCTGTGGTGCGTCTCGTCAGCCCGGCTCTGCCCGTTCCTGCTCTCCGCACCAGGTCTGTGGTGCGCGTCGCCAGTTCAGTCCGGCCTGTCCCTGCTCCCCGCATCAAGTCTGTGGTGCGTCTCGTCAGCCCGGCTCTGCCCGTTCCTGCTCCCCGCACCAGGTCTGTGGTGCGCTTCGTCAGCCCTGTCCGGCCCAGTCCTGCTCCCCGCACCAAGTCTGTGGTGCGTTTCGTCAGCCCTGTCCGGCCCGGTTCCGCTCTCCGCACCAAGTCAGGGGTGCGCTTCGTCAGCCCGGTCCGGCCCATTCCTGCTCCCCGCGCCAAGGCAGTGGTGCGCGTCGTCAGCCTGGTAAGGCCCGTTCGTCCTCCACGCACCAAGCCAGGGGCGCGTGTCGTCAGTCCGGCTCCGGCCAGCGGGGCTAGACAGGACCAGGGGTACTTTGGGGGGTGGGAGAGGAGGTGGGGATCAAGGCCAGAGCCAGAGCCACCGCCGAGGAGGTATGCCCACCCAGCCCTCCCTTGTTTAGCCCGATTGAGGCGCGGGTCGCAGTCCGCGCCTTTAGGGGGTACTGTCACGCTCTGGCTCCGGGACTCTGTAATTTGAGCCAGGGTGTGTTCATTCGTTGGGTGTATTTCTATGTTTGTATTTCTGTTGGGTTTATTTCTATGTTTGGTCAATGACTCCCAATCGGAGGTAACGAGTGTCAGCTGTCGGCTCGTTATCTCTGATTGGGAGCCATATTTAATCTGTATGTTTTCCTGTGGGTGTTGTGGGTTTTTGTTCCGTTTCGGTATGTTTAACCGTTGGACTTCACGAGTCGTGTTTTGGTTTGTTCGTTAATTAAAATAAAGTCATGTTTGTCTCACACGCTGCGCCTTGGTCCGCTTCCTGGAACGACGATCGTGACAGTAGATCACAAACGACAATGAGTTCAATCATATATTTGGCATATTTGGGCCTAGAACAGGTCAAATAACAATACAACATGCTTTTAAATAATTGTATTCTGAAATACATTTACAAAATACATATGCTGAAGTCATTTGATTGACACTGGAAGTATGGTAAATTACGACAATCTTCAAATTTCCATGTGGCCTGTCTAGACACCTGTACTAACAATATTGGCGCCACATTTCATGCATTTACACCAAACAGAATTTGTTCTGTGTCACATTTTGATATTATACTAAATACAGTACAAGGAAGTGAATGTGTAAATGCAGTCATAATGATTGTTATGCATTGACCATGTAGTATCACAGGCATAAATTATACATCTGAAAATGTTTGATTTTGGGGTTAACATACCTTTAGTCCAAGATTTCACACAGACTTGTGTGCATGTGTGCTGTGTGCCACTCAAATCAAACCAAATGTTATTTGTCACATGCTTTGTAAACAACAGTAAACTCAATATTATGAAGGTGTTCTTAATGTTTTGTATACTCAGTGTATGTGTGAGTGAATGGGTAGAGTCCAGTGTGTGTGCATAGAGACACTCACTTGACCACCCCAGGGAACGAGGGGTGGTTTTATCCTCCGGCCAGAGAGAGAGAGAGCTCTCCCTCGCTACTTGCATTGCACTGTCATCTGTCCTCCTCCTCTCTCTTCGCCCCCTGTTAGTTTAAATATGACACGTTTCACTTCAACTTACGCTCCAATTGGAATGTAATAGATTGAGGTGTGTGTGTGGTAATGTGGTAAATCTGAGAATAGCAGACAGGAAACTAAATATAATAAAGAGGAGAAAAAGAATCCTTGACAAAGCGATCTGAGGACCATTTAGTGGTCATTACTGTCCACTAATGACAGAGTAGCCAATTACTGTAAAGGCAGGAAGGGGGACTGTGTAAATGATTTGAAAAAGTGGCACGCAGTAGGGGGCTGAGCAGGAGTGTGTGTGTGTGTGTGTGGGTGTGTGTGTGTATGTGTGTGTGTGTGTCTGTGTACGCTCTATGATGATGATGATGATCATGATTAGAGAGGTGTACTCAGTCCCATTTATACTTTCGTGCTAAGCCACTCCACCTTTCTCTTTCAACAGACCTTTACATAACCAAATACACACAAATTAACACTGGTGTATGATGAACATAACGTGGTCAGAATTCTTCTGCATCTCATCCAAGCTGTGTTGGACTATCTCTGCTCCTTAAGGAAGGAGAGAGAGATGGGAAAAAATATATACTGTAGTCCTTGTTTTATTGTGTTCAGTGATCCAAAAAAACTATTCATTCCTCTTCTCCTACCATGTATAAGTAGAATCCTGCACCACCACAACCACCAATCTAACCTTCCAACTTGTTATTCTGAATTCACACCTATTATTTCTGTTTTTGTATGAATTGTATGAAGGAGAGGAGTTGCCATGATTTCTGTTATTTGCTCTCGGACACTTACTGTATATGCTCTGACTCTTGCCCTACAATCAGTTTCACAGTTCAGAAGAG